>NW_017306471.1:3771-64346 GCF_000935625.1 Nanorana parkeri
TATATATATATATATATTAGATCACAGGTGTAGCACTCCCTAACCCCTAGAAGCATGTGGGGGACTTTAGAGACAGGGTGGGCTGACATTTCACTCTAGGGATGAATCCTTAGCCTGTGGTGGGATGTAAATTTAGAGTTCTGCGCCAGTCATTTTAAAGGTTTTCACAGATTTTACTCCTTCGACAGTTCACATGGGAGAGAGGGTAAATGGTTACAGACACCTAGGACAGTACAGACACATCGACCACTTCCCAGTGCAGAGGGCCTTTAAACTGATTGCAGTAACATTGTGTATTGTAGAAATTTAGCTGGTTAGCAGACATAGCACTCCCTAGGTGAGACTCCAGACTTCACCCACAAGGTTCAAGTCCAATCCTGGCTTCTTTATCACCTCCAACAGATGAAGGTCCTTCCTGGTTTTCCATCCCAGGAACAACTTTCCCCAACTGGGTCTCCATCCCTGAACATCTGCATGGTTGTAGGCCTAGTCAGATGGCACAAACATATATTCATAGAGCATAATTTTTGGATGTTCTATTTCAAGATCACATCCAGCAGCAGGCAGATACAGACAATGAAAGAGAGCTTAGAAACCAAATGAACATTATCGAATCAGTATAGACTGGATACAGTCCAACAGAACATAATGTAAAGAGTCACCCCACTTAAGGCAAGGTGGCTACGCTGGTTTAGTGTATTTGTGTTTAGGATCAGATCACAGAACAAAGCCATCACTGGCAGTAATAGCCTGCAAAGTGTTACAAAGCTACACTAAATGATCACTCTAATTGGCTGATAGACTGGTCAATCAAGCAAGAGCTACTCTAAAGATGGCCATACACTGTATTTTTTTATTTCAACCCGCGGGCTGAACGAAAAAAATAGAACACATTCCTACATCAGCACTATGAGCGTTGATCGAGAAATCTCCTGCTGTTTGCTTTGTTTTCTGATGGGGCCGCCGACTGCTGTCAGAATACCCGAACAGTGCCGGCTCTGTTCGGCCAAAACATTTCTGATCAGCTCCTTTGATCAGCTGATGGAGGGATGCCAGCTGAAAGGGTGCTGACAGCAGCATCCACTGTGCGAAATGAATGCAGTGTATGGCCACTTTAACTGGCTTCTGCTTACAGACTGGGACTTCACCTGTCAAACTGACAGCAGGCTGCACAGAACTGTATGCAGAATTACACACATGGGGTGGGGGAGACATATTCACTAATTAATTGAAACACCCTGGATGCCTAAATGATGTTGTCCATGACATTTGTATATTGTAGTAGGTAGTGAAGTGGTTTTCATTTACAGATTAAGTAGTGAAATTACCCCTTTCACTGCAGAGATATTTTCATGAAGCAGACACTGTCATGGATCTAGAATTTTTTTTCTTTTTTTACCTTACCTGACATTTTTTATTTGTTTTCCTATGTTTGGAGTTTGGAGTATATTGTATTTGATTATTGTTTGTATATTGCCACCTTAAATGTTTCAGTTTTCTTATTTTTCATTGTTCATGTTTTCTTTCTGTGCAGATACAGCAAAAAAATGTCCATTTTCCGGCATAAGAGCAGGTCCAGGACAGCTGAAAGTAGTTTCTGTAACCCTCTGGAGCCATTTAAAGGCCAATGTCCATGAAAGAACAACTTAAAACACCTTAAATTCACCTTCCTTAATGACAGCGATGCCTCAAACTATCAATTTCGCTCAACCCTAATCACAAGTTAATATTAATAGTATATATTTATTGTAAGTTTAACAAGTATCTGTGTAAGAAAGTAACATCTCAGATATATCTTGACATTTCCAGATGCTATATACTCAATTTAGAAAGCGAACACACCAAGATAAATATCTATATAATCATAGTGACAGCTATGTTCAGCTAAGTCCATTTAGATGTAAAAATTACAGACATATGTCTAAAATGAAGATCCAGATCCTTGTGTAAAGCTACTTGAATTGAGCCTTAAAGTGCATTAAAACTAGGGATGCACCGATACTTTTTTGAGTACCAATGCCGATACTTGGCATTTTCATGAGAACTACCAGGGTTGCAGCGGTTGCAGCTGGGACCTAGCTCTGGTGCTCCACCACTGTCCTGAAATCATTAGTCGATATAGATAGATAGAAAAACTGTCACATGACAAATAAACAAAAATGTATCAGTACTTGTGTCTGTAAGTACATGGTATCGGTGCATCACTTATATATATATTTATAAAAACATACATTAAAACAGAGATGTACAAATCCCAGGAGCTCCGTGTGCTCCTTACAAATGACGGCTGCCTCCTAACTTTTGAATTTTTCTCTAGTCTAGTCTTGGAGCTGGAAAAGTATCTGTACTTGTACCGAGTATACTTGTACCGAGTACAGTACTTGGTATCGGTGCATCCCTAATTAAAACCATAACAATGAACTTCTCTTATTTCCATTATTTCATCTTATGAATAATTTCCTATGCTCCTCATCTCCATTTAGTGGCAGGAATGCTATGTGAACTGCATTCGCCCAGCTATACACTGGGCAGAATGTTTGATCATCAGCCCCTAAGTGTTTTGTTATATCTGTTTAATATGTGTAAAAAAAAACTGTAAATCCTGGCAGAAATCTAACAAACTGATAAATTCCTGTGCTTTCTGCCTCTACTGTACTGTTATCAGTTAACATGGTCCCAGGTCTCCCTGTGGACTACAGAACACTTTGCCCTTGTTAAAGAGGAGAGGGGCATATGTTTTGTCATCCAGACACTTCTCGTCCTATGGTGACAATGCTGCTCCTCCATAAATACAATACCTTGTCATCCTGGGACCGGAAGTGTGTTACTGGCCGGATCACAAGGTGAAAATAAAGAAAAAACTGAAAAAGAAAACCAATGCAGCCGACACATCTAATGACTTGTAAACTGCAATATATTATATTTTTGTTCCTGGGTTTAGATACACTTACTCTGCAGAAACTGGATTTTTTTTTCAGTGAAAATCGCATGGGATTGTTACTTCTGCCCAAAAAAATGCATTCAGAAACGAAAAATAAAAGGCACTGGTAAATAGCTAATCACATACTTTATTTTATACTAATGCTAATGTTTAGTCTGGACTCTAGAGTGTTCTAAAACACTGAGATTTGTGATCCATTACAGTTACCGCTGAGCTTAAAAAAAGACTCTAAACAAAGCACAAACAAATCAGTAGCAAATTTACCATCAAGCTTGTTTAACAAGGCAGTGCAGTGATGGAGTGCGGCGGAAAAAAACAGAAAACAAACAATTAGGCTTTACCTCTATCATTTTAGAAAACTGAAATGTGAAAGATGTACATGGATTTGTTTTTATGAATCACTGCAGTTCGTACCTTACTATATCATGGGTTTGAAAAAAGGGGAACTGCAAAAGGCAGTCAGTATGCTTACAAGCACTGTTTTTCCTTTCCCTAAATTAGTCTTTATTCACTTGCAATGTGCCTCTGAACTTTTTAGACAATATGATTATTCAAGTTCATAGCACAGACCCCTCCCTCCTTGCATGTCATAGACCTCTTCTGGGACTGTCTAATTACTATCTGTGCTGGTCAAGCTCCTCCTCCCCTCCCTTTACCTCCCTTTTATGTAGTTGTTGTAGGAGTTAAGGGGAGAAAAATAGAGTGTCACTTAAGTGACAGCTCTGAGTATGCAGGGGTTGCTGACATAACATCAAAGATGGTGGCACACAGCAGCAGTCTCAGGGGTTTTGGATGTCCACACAAGGGAGACTTTTACAGGTAAATAACATGCATACAAAAACATTATATGCACATATAATCTTACGGAGATGATGCTGGCAGGTATGAAGTGCAGGCAGAGGTGCATGCATATACCTGCTGCAGCTTTTAGTGCCTCCTTCTCTTGCCAAAGGGCAAAGCTAAGGCACCTCCTGATAGTCCTGAAGCTTACTTGCCCCTCTTTGCCTTCTGCAATATTGAATATGGGAGAACTAGGCACATTTGTCAAACGGATAATGAAGTGTAGTGCCCCCTGACTCTCAAAGGCCTGTGGTGTACCCCAGAAGCAGGGAGGGCTGACGTTTTACTCTCAGGGGTGGATCCTTAGCCGGGTTGTGGAATGTGAACAGTAAACTGGGCACCATCCCTTTAAGCACTTTTTAGATGCTTTATTGTAGAACAGCCAAAACTGGGAGAAAGGGTATATGGCTACAGACATCCATGGAAAAAATAGACTTCAGACTCACCAATTCCTTCCAGCTTCCACAGTGCAGGAATATTTCAGTTGAACAGAGGATGACACTGTGTAATAGAGCGTAATCTGGGTAGAGGATGTGCTTGAGATCATCCCTGGGAGAGACACCAGACTTGTTTCTGAGGTCTATGGCTTCCTGGCCTTCCAGCAGTCAAAGAGCTTCTCTGGTTCTCCTTCTCAGATAGTTCCAGACCCCTGTGGGGTCCACGTCTGGCACCATTAGGATCAATAGCAATGGTGGCGCTTGTAGTGATAATCATAGTTGGCGCCATGTGCATCAATCTGTAGAAAATGAGGATCACCAGCACTCAGAAGATGACGTTCAAATCTTGATGTTCATTTTTTCAAATAAATCATCACATATACCGTGTTTCCCCGAAAATAAAACACTGTCTTATATTTTTTTTGGCTCAAAAAAGCACACTAGGTCTTATTTTCGGGGTAGGTTTTAACTTGATTATTTTTTTTTTAACGTACATCAATCCACACTTATTCATGTACAACAGTCTACATGTATTCATGTACAAAAATATGGTGATCAGGGCAATCAGGGGTGCTGTACCTTTCCAAGAGCAATTTCACTATCGATTTCTCACAGGCGGAGTGCATTTGGTATCACTCCGTCTGTGACAGGAGCCGGCTCTATAGAGGAGGCATCGGCTTATGCGGCTTTGCTCCCTCCGGTACCGCCTTGCTTCCTCTAGCGCTGGCTTCGTTGGCACCGCCGATTCTGTCTTGCCTCTCCCGCGGCTCTTCAAGTTCCCCCTTAAACCACCGGCCCTGGGAATGGTCACAACTAGGTCTTATTTTCAGGGTAGGTCCTATATATTAGCAATTCCCAAAAATAGTACTAGGTCTTATTTTCGGGGTAGATATTATTTTCGGGGAAACAGGGTATCACATAGCCAACGTTTCGGGGCCACACAGTGTCCCTTCATCAGGGCAACATAGTGGTCACCCCAACGGCACCCCCAAGCTTACTTGCAGTCAGTCATCTATCCCGCCAGGACCAGGGAAATACACAGCTTTCCCCGAACATCCTTGTCCCGGGGAATGGTGCTGAGGGCAGAGGAGCCATAGGCTCCTTCTGCCATCAGTCAAAGTATGACAGTGGTAGTAGAGGGCATGGCTTGCCATAAGCTGTGTGTTTATGGATGCACACAGCTAGCTGCAGGAACGCGCATGTATGGGTGTTAATGCAGAAGCTGGCTTGTTGATGGAGACACCTGCACACAATGAGGGGGGCTAGCGGTATGGAGATAAATAAGGAACGAGGAAACAAAAAGTTTTTAAAATGAAACAAAACCCAGTTCAATTAAATCTGGCCCTGTTATCAATAAAAATTAAAAATAAATGAAGAAGGTGTTTAATATGACTTTAATGACAAATTGGACAGGTGTTACTGTGGCAAGATGGCTCAAAAAAGTATAGCAACAATAACCCGAAAACTCATATCAAATTGTCCTTTGTACAGAAGTCATCTTCAGCCTCTGTCTTGAAATATTTTTCTAGATATCATCAATAGCGCTTCTATATAAGCCAGATTGCATTTATTGGCTTATTGATCCTTTAACCTATGTTTACTCATGCAAGTTTGGGATCTATAAAGGTTTGCTTTAGTTGGATAATAGAGATATTAATCATAATGGAGCCAGATGTCTCCATAGTTAGATTCATTATATGTGTCAGGATAACAGAGAAGCCACACCTGTTCTTCCTTTAGCGGTTTAACTATGTTTTCCAGCTCGTCCGCACCAAAGAAATTCAGATAATTTCTCTGTCTAATTAAATATATGTTTTACAACTTTCATATCGAATCTCAGTTGGATATAGAATAATGTAAGTAAGGATAGATGAACCGATAATATGTGTATATAATTGGAGGATAAAAAATACCTGTAGTCCACAGCTACCAATCATATATGATTTTTATTCTCAATGCAGCTCGTCAAATAAAAAGCTTATACGTTAACTGCTTTGGCAACAGAGGATGCATTCACACTAGATGCAGTGTGTTCCAGCCCGATTCTGGCCAGACCGCAATGCCTTGCGGCCGGCTCACTTTTTAGTGGGGCAGGAGGGGGCGTGGCAGGCCATTGAAGTGAAATGCGCCCTCCGGCCGCAATGTGATCGCCCACACGGGATCGAGAGGCATATTGTGCCGGTGGTCTGGTCCAGTGCGGTGCGATCAAAATACTGCAAACAGTATTTTGATTGCACCGTGTGAATGGGCCCTTACAGATGAATAATATCCTCCTTCTCCTTCCCTCCTGCGTCACACATTCACACCTTTCAGTTGTGGTACGTTGGGGTAACACACAGCGTACCATTCAAACAATAGTGCATTCTGGTGTCACTTTTCTTCAATGGCCACCTCCGCTGCACCAAACGCAATGCATATTAAAATACTAGGTGCGTTATGATGCCCTGCATCAGAGAAAATGGTCTGCCTTAAAGCAACAACTGTTTGTGCGTCATTTAGTTTGTGCATTAAAGTGATATTAGTTAAAATCTTTAAAGCTTTTTCAAATGCCGAATAAATCACAACTAGTGATGAGCCGAACACCCCCGGTTTCGGTTCTAACTCGAACTTTCGAACATGGAAAAAGTTCTAACTCGAACTTAGAACTCAATGCAAGTCTATGGGGGTAGAACTCAGAAATTTAAATGTCCCCATTTTGAAGCCTTATATGCAATTTATTGGCCATAAAAAGTGTATGGGGATCCGGGTACTGCCCTGGGGGACATGTATCCAAGAAAAAAACACTTTTAAAAAATACAATTTTTAAAGGAGCAGTGATTTAACATCACTTAAAATGAAACATTAAAAATTAAAAATTCCTTTAAATATGGTGCCTGGGGGGTCCCCTTTCACTGACCGTAAAGTGGCACATCTGGCACATAAGTCTATTATAACTCTCTATAACTATCTATAACTCTCTATCTATCTGCTGACTGTAACTAACTATACTAGAACCCTCTCTATCTCCTAAAGCACACTACATGGGGCCGCGGTGTCAGCAGCCTTATATAGTGTGCTGCAGGGACTTAGCTGTGAGACATGATTGGGCAGAGTCATCGTGACTCTGCCCAATCATGGCTCTACATTTGTACTGAGCCCTGATTGGCACAGTCTTGCACCTGACCTGCGGTCAGGTGCAGGACTGTAGCCAATTACCGTTTTCGGATGGCGCAGTGCATTGTGGGATGTGCCGGGGTCGAACAGACCGCGGACATCCCATAATGTTCGGCGTTCGGCGAACGCTAGAACATGCAATGTTCGAGTCGAACCTATGGTCGACTTGAACATGCAGCCCATCCTTAATCACAATGAATGCTGCTCCTTGATTTTTAACCACTTAAAGACCAGGTATTTGTACCCCCTTCCTGGCCAGGCCATTTTTCAGTATTCAGCGCTGCAGTACTTTGACTGACATTTATTCCATCATGCAACGCTGTACTGAAATTAATTTTATACCATTATTTGGGGACAGATAGAGCTTTCTTTTGGTGGTATTCAATCACCACTGCGGTTTTTATTTTTTACTATGTTAAGCAATATTTATCGGAAATTTAGAAAAATAAAGTTTTTTTAACATTTATGTTATAGTACATTTATTATTACCCAATTTTTTGGTAAAATATAAAAGACGGGGTCATGTCGGGTAAATAGTAAGTACTATCCTTGTCGCACTCCTTACCGATTCGTCCCTTGTAGTGGGGGGTGCTCGCAGTGACCGCGGATGGCGCCGCGAATGTCAGCAAAATTGTAGAAATTTCACCAGCACACCAATCCTTTTAAGATAGCAAAAGCTTCATTTATTGAAGCTTTTTGTAATATGATCAAACAAGCGCTTTCGGGGCCGCACAGGGTCCCTTCATCAGGCGTTAGCATTGATCAATGATTGCTCATATGACAAAAAAACTTCAATAAATGAAGCTTTTGCTATCTTAAAAGGATTGGTGTACTGGTGGCATTTCTACAATTATGTCGGGTAAATAGACACTAAACATGTCAAGCTTTTAAATTGTGCGCGCCCACGAAATAGCAAAAAACTACCATACCCAAAATTGACCATAGGCAACGCTTTAAAAGCTTTTACTGCTCATCAGTTTAGTGTTATCAGTGATTGATGGCCCTAAAATTATTGCTCTCAATCTGGCGTTCACGGTGATATGTAACATGTGCGGCGTATTGGGCACAATCGTCGTTTTCGCGCCTATGTGCACCCAACGCATGTTTGTGGGGGGTTTTAATTCTTTTTTATTTCAACGTTTTGCGCTTAGGGGTGCTGTAATGGATGTGGTATATATTCTTCAGGAGAGGGAGGTTGTCATTCAAATGGGTCAGTGTATGTGTGCATCTCTGCAGGGCCGTCCAGGCACAGCACCTGGGTCACAGTCACCGAAGCAGATGAGGGGAGAGAGGCCCGGACCACGAATCCCACCCGGAGCAGCAAAAACTGAGAGGCATCGAGGGTAGCCAAAAGTCCTGGAACTGCTTATTTCCCCGACCAGAACCGAGGGTTGTCCGTCCTCCTCTCACTGTGGAGCCCCCAGCATGTTGCACAGTTGCCCCGGGCTGCACATTTGAATGACAACCTCCCTCTCCTGAAGAAGCGCCCCTAAGCGCGAAACGTTGAGAGAAAACTAGGCTACTCCTCTGTTAAACCTTCAATAACGCTGTATCATGTCAAATTACCAACAATCATGTCTCTGTTAAGTCTGATTATCTAATCTAGTTAATTATGTCTAATCATGGCTTTCTACTATCATGCATTGTAATTCTATCAATGATGTTATTCACATATATTGAAGGACAGAACAGAAATGGAGTGAGATTTTCAGGGAGATATACAATCATGTTGTCATTTTTTACATTTTTTTTCTCTTGGTGGGAGGCCCGGGGGGGCCCAAGAAAATGTTTGCCCAGGGTCCGATCAATATTAAAGACGGGCCTGTACACTATTAATGAATACATCTATCTGTGGCATCTATCTATCACATACATCTATCTGTCATACATCACACAATCTAACCCCCAAATCTGCACACAAACTACATTAGTGTGTATGTTACCTTACATTGTGGAGAATACAGCCAGTACAGGAGGGGATGTCCATCTTTGGAAAACAAATCCTTCTGTTTCTTTTCCCTCGTTTTGGTCTTTTTGTAAGTATCACATTAAAAAATATATGATATATCTTTTAAAAGTGTTATACTGCTCTAATCCTTTTATGCAACCTCTGAGTCATAATCAGGGTTATTCACAAAAAGGTGAATAGTTTGGAGAAGGCAGGAGAAGTGAACAATCTCTGACAACATAGCTGATTTGGAAAGTGAGCTGAATTGGAAACTTTTTCCAAAGCAGCTATTTTGGCCTAGATTGTTCACTCCTACTGTCTTCTTCAAACTATTCACCCTTTTGTGAATAACCCTGTATGTGTTATTTATATTTTTCCCAACTTCTGGTATATTTTTCTTTTTTCATAAGGTCTCCCAGCTGGGTAAAAAGAGCACTTGCTGCAATACTTACACTTAATCCATAGCTGTACCCCGCAGTACATTGTTTTCAAGATAAATGACACACAGCTTCTCTCAACCTAAAAGACTGAGGACAATACTGTGATTGGAGGGCATCACTGGCCCCACACCATTTTTTCAGGGTATATTGATGCAAAGAGTGGCACTGATGCCATCACTTCAGTAGTAATCTCTGCATCTAAAGGACTACCCACCACTGGGAGAAGACTGAAGAGGACCCACTGAATCATGTGACTGGCCTGAAGCCTTTGCAAAAAGGTAGGAGCATAACTTAAAGCATGGGAGACTCCGAGGAGTGAGGAAGAAAGTGATTAGCTGGTAAAGGTGGGGCAGTTGACTGATGTTGGGTTTTAAAGGTCAATTTATAACAGCCGCTGTGTAAAACACACAGCAGCGAGTGGGCAATGCCCGACATAGCGCTGATGCACCAATCACTGCACATCGTACAGTGTACTTTTTCTTAGAACTTTAATGAAATGTGACAAGTTACATCTCACTCATTTCTGCAGGCACAGCGAAGTGTGAGACAGCAATTCCATGTCAGATCTTGCTGCAGTGAAAAAAAGTAAGGCATGCTGTACTTTTTTCAGAGCACACCACCACGTTCCCACCACAAGGCGGTGGTGTGAAAGGTGTTCATCCGTGACAATGCATATTGTGGTGTGAATGGACCGTAGGGCATATAAGAATCTGGTGATTAAATCCATTTTAGCAAGACGTTCCCAGTAAATATTCCAAATCAGAAAGGCAGCACAGATGTTCTTTGATTCCTAGAGTTTGTATTTAACTTTGTACAGGCAAGTGCAGTTTATATTGATTACTGCACGTCTTTGTGTCCAGGTGGTGTCCTAAAATTAAATTTCAGGGCACAGAGTACAAAAAGTGAATAGTAGAAAATTTAATATAGCTCTAGTACAGATGCTGTTCTTAGTGCTTCTCCCAAGAGTCTTCTTATTATGAAGGGAAAAAATGTAGGTCTAGACATGGCAGAAAGTAATTAAGGAAGCAGAGGGCCGCGGGGAATTCTATCCCCTTGGAACAGACAGTGCAAAATTGGAACATCCTGAGTCAGATTTTTTGGGGGATGATGTTCACATTTATTTAAATGTCCCTCTATTTTTACAACCCCTAACAAAGGAGAAGAGTTATTCACTGCACAATACAAATCATGTTCCTTGTATAATAATGTTGCTGATATAAAACCTTTTTTATGGGCCTGCAATGAAAAGCTTTATGGTCAATGAGAAAGTGCTGGGAGGGGAAAAGGAGGAATGTAACGCAAATCCGAAAGGCTGAATTGAAAATAAAAAAAACTTAAAAATGGTAATAACCACTAATTTTATTTCCAGGGCAATGCCCTTGGTAGGTTCTTAAAGTGGACCTGTCATGCAACACTAATAATGCAAATATCAGTATTACACTCTTAAGTACCAATATGGTATTTTTTCATGCAATGAAAATTCAAGGGCAATCCTGTGTTTATTTAGGAACATAAATAGTGTGTGGGAATGTACTAACATATTCTCTTTAAGGAGACATAAGGCATCTATCAGACCCTTAATGTCACCTTTCTACTCCAATGAAACAGATCAAACACAGATCAATAACAGCCGAGAACCCGAAAGTGACAAATGAATCTTCACTTTTGGATTCATTAACAGGAGAAAGGATGGATGTTTGCTGGACTCCCTCCCATGTTGCCATGACATCCACCACGGCTGCCCTGAGCCTGCAGGAGATACAGCAGAGCCCAGGATTCATGAGACCCACCTTCTAAAGCCTGTGAGAGTGATTGGGTGGTTGTACTTCCAACACAAAGCTGACGGTCGTCTTGTGTGGGCTGAAGCAGCCAAGAGAGTGTTTAAAAGTCTTATGTCAATGCAAGGAAAGGGTTAAACTGCAGCCTGGTAAAAATGATCACATACTGTGCATTGAATCTGTACTACATTTCTGGCCTTTATGTGCATTTTTTTCTTTTTTGTTACAATAAAATCTGCCTCATCTCTCCCTCTGAAATTGTGGCCTAGTAAAAATGCTTACATTGTATGCATTGAATCTGTAGTATATTGATGGCTTTGGCTCAGAAAAAAATACACTGTAATTATTTATTTCATGGTAAACTGGCCTTGTGTCTCCCTGAAAAAATGCAGCCTAATAAAAAGGCTTTACATACTGTGCATCAATTATACTGTATATTATGGTTCTGTATTCTACTGTGGCCTAGTTCAAACACTTACATGATGTGCAGCATATTTGTGCAATATTTCTGGCTATTGTCTCTCACATAATACACTGTAATCTTCTTATTTAACAATAAAAACTGCCTTGTTTTTTCCTCTTACATTGTGGACTGCCTTCATAATGTGATGTGATTCTGTAGAACAGGGGCGCCCACTATTTTTCGTCTGGAGATCTACTTTTCAAATGACGAGCTCATTGAGATCTACCAACGAAAAAACACCTGCATTCAGGGGCGGGAGGGGGGCGTGGCGGTGCATTGAAGTCAATGGCACCGCAGCCAGGCCCCTCGCCCACAGTGCGATCGCCTGCATTAGTGCCTGTGTTCCAGTCCAGTGCGATCCGCAAAAATGCTTTGAGCACTATTTTTGCAGATTGCACTGGACCGGAATGCAGGCACTAATGTGCCTGCGTTCCGAGTGCGGGCGATCACAATGTGGGCAATGCCATTGACTTCAATACCGCTCCACACCCCCTCCCGCACCTGAACGCAGGGAGTCGGCCGGCTTACATTCCAGTGCGCCCTACATGTCCCGGCGTCCTGTCCTCCCATGGTGCTCGTGTGGCCGACGTTGCACATGGGGTGTCCTGCACCTTTCCATCTGCAGCGTCTGACACATTCAGTCGGCAGCCTCACGAGCACCACGGGAGAATAGCCGTAGCCAGCTCCTTTTGTGCCTGAGGCAAGAAAAAAAACAAAGTTTGTTTAATTTATATTTCACATAGTCCTCAATCTTTTTTTCTGCAGCCTCTATTCTAAATGAATGGAAAGCACAGAGGCTTCCCATTCATTCAGAAAATATTTACTATCAAGCAGTTTATGAATGGGGAGGAGCCTCTGTACAGAGTGCTTCTCCCCATTCAGAAACTCATGAATGAACGGGACGTGATGTAAATTCATTTATAACTGGGGACACATAGTGTCCCCAGTTATTTACAAACACTGGAGTGATCAGCCGATCGCTCCAGTGTTTGTCCTGCACAGAGGATTGGTACGTACTTCTGACATGTACCGATCCTCTGCCGCACGGCCACGCACAAATGGGCTCAGCTTCTCCTCTGCATCCCCCCTGCTCTCCCGGGCAGAGGCAGCGGGGGATCCGACGAGAAGTGAAAAGATCGCGATCGACCTTGTGGGCACTCCTGCTGTAGAATATATCTGGCTGCTGTCTCTGAAAAATTATTCTCTATTTTTGACATGACAGAACTCCTGTTATTCTGTGCTAGAAACGTAATCCTACTAAAATGGGAACTCACCATTATTAATGACACTCCCAAATACAAATAAACCTACATAAATAGAGCCTGAGAAAAACAAATTTTAAAAATTTAGAAACTGTGATTAGCAGCTGTTCTGAATCTGATTTAAGCTATGTTCATGTGAATTCTTGTATCCCAAACTTTGAAAAATCTGCATTATAAGGGGGGTCAAGAGAAGTATTCTGACTCCGATCGTTGTGATAGCGAAATATATCCCTTGCTGAGACCTCTATGCCTGGCCTGTATAAGCAGATATACTCACTGCGGACAATCCTCGTCAGATAGCTGAACTCGTCAATACCGATTCATTCAAAAGAGGTGTTTATTCTTTAACATCAGGTTACAGCAGATGATAGGAACAGCAGTTGAACGGTTATAGTATTGTGCGGTCAGAAAATGATGCCTTTCCTACGTACTGTGCAGATTACATGTGGGTCCTTGTTACATGTGGCTTTCAACTGTGCCCATGACACAGGAAGAACTGCACACAGGAAGCAGGAAGGGGCTACACTAGGGGGAAATACATCGTCACATGAGGAATAATTACAGAAAGCATGTTTGTTACAACAAAAGGCCACTAGATGGCAGCATAGGATAACACATGAATTTAGCTATGAGAAAATAGTTAGGCAAATCACACTATATAAATTCTAACCTATATAACAATGCTAATATTAACTGAGGCTATGCATCTCATATTCTACGCCCCTGTTGGGGCGGCACAAGAAGAGTATTGTGAGAGTGCCCACTCTAGACCGGAGGTGCAAGTAAAATGCAGTTTATTTAGGGCAAACAGAAATATATAATTCCATCCACAGTGTAGACCTCCCCTGTGCACAAGAGGGTTTCTAGCCGCAACAAAAATGACAGTGTTTTAGCTTCGCTAGGTAGCTTTCCACAGCTTCAAGACACTCATGTTGCTCACTCCTTGTGACCCCTCACTCTGCTCTCTTAGCAGTCTGTACCACAAGTTGTAGGGTCAACAAACTTCCTGACCTCTCCCCTTGTGGTCACTCACTCTGCTCTTTCAGCAGTGCATCCAACAGGTCCCTTGGGTCACCGACCTTCCTGACCTCTCCCAGCCACACCTGTCTGTTCCTTGTGCGTCCAGCACGCACCCGAGTTTGTCTGTGTCCGTGTGCTCCCTGCACACACACAACTCCAACACTCCTCTCTGAGCACTGGGCTGGCTTCCTAATGAGGCTGCTCTCAGCCACCTGATCAGCCCAAGCTGGTCATTGGCAACACCTGGCCCCAGGACTGGAGATCTCATGCCACCCAGAGCTCTACGAAATCTCCAGAGCTCCAGATCCCTGCTACAATTTGGAAAACCTGGACGAACCTGAAAAGCCAGGCTCTTCCTTTTATCATGTTTCACATTCTGGACCCTCTCAGCTCCTTTGGCTGAGAGTCCTGGGTGCCAATGTTGCCATGCTACGTCGCGGCATTGCCATGCACTGCCACAATATATACACAACTTTCACCCACAACTTACACATCCCATGAAGTCACATGCTGATGTTGCTAAATTTGGACTGGGCATCTGGGTATCAATATTCTCTGCTAAGGCTAGGGTTAAAAAATTGATGTTAAGGTGAACACAACAAATCAGCAGGTCTTAATGTACTCTGATCCTCCTCCGAGGTATATAAAGTGCATTGTCCAGTGGTAACCTATTAGAAGTCATCCATCAATTTATACTGTAATATGATTAGTTGCTTGTTTGTTGTTCTGTTTAGCTGAGTGTGCCTGACTGGTTATTTTCTGTATATATTTATAGCTAACATAATATTTTATAATCATTCTTACTCAGAGGAACAAAAGAACATAGCTATAAGGGAGAGCATGTGTGCTTACTGGATAGAGCCCACAGCTGGGAGTTAACATCTGATTTGTACAGATGATGTTCAGTGCCCTTACAAAAAAGTCCCTCAACACTTCCTAATGAGATTATTATTGTTGTATCACATAGATGTCCCTCTCTTCTTAAACAAGTCTCTTTATGACAATCCAATTAAAGCCTTCTTCTATAATATTAAAGCTTTATTTTTACTGTATACCCAGTAATGCCAAGATGACTGCATTATGCATTTCCACAAGTACAAAATTTGACCGAGCGTTTCAGAGATGTCATGTTGTATTAAAGGGTCATCAGAGTGAACATGCAGCTGTTTAGCATTCTTCTAGCTTTCATATGTTTATGCAAATCATTAAAAGCTACGCTTTACTTTATGTTTCATGTTACAGCGATATTCAGGATTTCCTTGATTTTTCTTTTATGAAGAAGTGTCCATTCATTATTTTATTTTTTTTACCAAAAAGCGGAGCTTGCCTTTAAAAGAGAACTGTTGAGAATACAAATGACCCAGTAATCTTAGATAATAACTGGTTGCATGCACTAAATTGTGAGCTGCAGCCAGTGACGTATGTACATATGGCACATGACCTGGGCAACACTTGAAGGGGGCGGGGAAGGGAGGTTGCTGCTTCATTGGTCAGCGAAAGTCAGACAGCTGACTTTTCTTGCTCTGGCAGGTGTCCTGCCGAGCTTCTGGCAACCAGTGACCTCACTGGTTGCCAGGAGCTTGGTGGCCAGAGCATCCCATCCAGTTGTTAGCAACCAGTTGTGTCACTCATTGCTAGGAGTTGGGCAAGGCACCATAGGCACATTTTAAAGTAGATACACCTCTGGCTGCAGCAGTACCTGAACACTGGGGGGTCAAATTATAGCGGATATCTATATCCGCTTTCTGTTATACATTCATGAAATGTGGACTGCGGTATGGGTAAAGCAGTAGAAAGAATACCCTGACTGGAATAGAGCTGGTCATGTGACTTTGACAAGTCATGTGAATGGCCTCTCCTGGTTTGTTTGTTTTTACTATATGCATTTATTTAATAGTACTAAGTAGGCTTCAGAGTCTTGAAGCTGGTGGAGTGCTAAGCACATCTATAACGCACATCCCTGCACTTCATAAATGTGCACATTTTTATTCATGTAAGGTAAGTAAGGCCATAGCCTTGCTCTATAAATGAGATCCTTAAACTGGACATACACCTATAGATTATCTGCAGATTTTCTATGGCCAGATGGAAAAAGTGCAACAGATTCCTCCATCTACGCTAAACTGTGTGGATGGAGGAATCTCCCACTGGGCCAAGCTTCAGTATCTTGCTAGTCAGCTCCACTGGCTCCCAAAATACCTGAACAATGCCTGCATCCAATCAGATTGTTCAGGTATTTTGACAGCCAGCAGGGCCGACAAGCCACACAGTTTAGCATAGATGGAGGAATCTGTTGCACTTTTTTCATCTCACCATAGAAAATATGCAGATAATCTTTAGGTGTGTATGGCCAGCTTTAGACTTCCAAATCACCTCCCTGTCGAGGGTAAGTTTCTAGCTGTTAATAGAGGAATTTACATGCTGGATAGAACTACTGTACATGATTTGCATTGGCTATTTTTTTGCCGCATACATAGGATGTTGTTATTTTTGTCTTTTCAAACAAAAATGTATACACAGTCTTTTGCAAAAACTCATTTAGTGTCTGCTAATGTCTCTGCAACAAGCACGCCCACACACTAGTCAGCTCATTAGAAGCCAATTAACCTTCCCATTTCTGGGAAGAAACCTAAATCCAAAATGAAAAATTATTCATAGGGATTGAATATGAGTCCTCTGTGCTTCAAAACAAGTACCATAGCCACTGCAAAACTATGATAGCCACTGCATGTCTATCTCTTTCTCTCTCTCTCTCATCTCTTTATCTGACATATTTGTACATAAAAACGTATCAATTATCAAATAGGTAGGTTGCCATTGTGGACCTATTCCTTAGAATTTTAGCTGACAATCTGTCATGCTGATCCTCTGTTTTAAATACTCCTCTGTCATTGACCCAGAGAACAATGATCCAGAAAAAAAAGGGGAACAGCTGATGTGAATATTTGTTCTGGGTCATTGGCTCAGCATGGAAGCCATTGGATCAATGTAGCAGCAAAACAAGCAGCATTTTCAGAAGAGATCACCAATGGCTGTATGTGTCCTTCTTTCATGACAGGTCTCCTTTAAGTGAGTGTGACAAGGAATTGGGGGGACTGGTTCCAGGGGGAGTGATTACATGACTACCGGGATTCAGACGTTATATTTACAATAAAGTTCTGCTTGGCAATGAAACTTTCCGGAGAACAGTGAACACTGTGGGTGTGCTGCGACAGGGTCATACTCTCTATTAATATCTGCTTAATGCCTGGTGATTTTTCACAGTGTGAACCAAATTCAAGGTGAAGATA
The DNA here is from genome assembly GCF_000935625.1 of Nanorana parkeri. NCBI lineage: Eukaryota > Metazoa > Chordata > Amphibia > Anura > Dicroglossidae > Nanorana > Nanorana parkeri. The sequence goes on from NW_017306471.1 coordinate 21,344, forward strand.
ATACATTTAATTGCACGTGACCTGAAGTAAATCATGGCTCAACATTTGTATATTCCTGGCTTTTTCCAGATTGTGAGCTTGTTGGACTGTGCTCCTACTATCATTGCGTCTGGAGCTTTTTGCATATGTTTTGCTGTGCAACTTTTTTGACTGTTGCAGAGAGGAGCAATGTAATATTATTCAACAGATTTACTATGAGATCAGTCTGATACATGAATACTCTAATAACCATTGCTCAGAAGCTGATACATTTACTTTTGAGTGTCATGAGTGCCAATGGTTTGGCAGAAGAATGGAGTGGAACCCACTGGCAGGAAATGGCCTGAAGCATCCGAAATCAGAGGTACAAAAGGGTTAATCCAAAGAGAAGTCAAGTCCAATCCGAGTCGAGGCAGGCAGCGAGGGTTCAGGGGCGAAAGGCAGTCCAAGGTCGGCAACTGGAGGTCCAGATAAAGGGGGTCAGGAAGCAAAGCAAGGCACATGGATAGGGAGCTAGGTAATCACACCACAGGATGAGATAACTCAGCAACAAGCCAGAGCTCTGGCCAGGTTTTTATAGCCAGAGGGTGTAAGTCCGCCCCCTGTCACCGAGGCAACTATGGCTTCTCTCCCTGAGAGCCAATGGCAGGCGAGAGGTGGTATGGGTGTGTGTGTGGGAACCTCCTCCAGCAAGGCCCACACCTGAGGCCTAAACGGGTGCAGGCACGCTATGCAATCGCTCCCGGGGATGTGCGTGCAGCCTGCGTACTGCGCATGCACACCCGCCACATGGCTCGCGCATGCGCACCAGCAACCTGGGTGCCAGTGGTTCTGCCAGGCTGAAGGGAGACCCGTACCCTGCGCCGTGCCCGCTGACCCTGTGGGGAGGTGACACCCCTGGTTTCCTGACACTGAGTGAGCTAAGTTCCTTACCCAGCCCCCAAGTGCCCCTCATTTGTAAATGCAAAATCCCTACCCTACCTTGCCCAGCTTGGCCAGGGCTGAACAATACTCACCAGCCGTGACACTGGCATATACCCCAGTGTATCACCACACATTGTGCAGCATTGCAAAGCACTTTCATTGGCAACTTGCGTTGGTTGCCATACAGACTGAATGCATAAATAAACATAATACATAAATAACAATGTTACAATGCGTGTAACAGTAATGATGTGAACCTGTGCAAACTTGCATTTCTGCAACAGCCTACAAGAGAACATGGCACAGGTGTTCTTAGAGAGTGTTCTAAGGAGACAGTCAGAGACTAAGAAAATGTTTTATGAGATTCTTAGAGATCACTGTCATTACAACCACTTTACAAATCACTGCTCCTAATCCCAAAGCTGTTGTCTTCAAAGGACTACACAGCAAGTACCAAAGGGCCACAGGTTGGATATCAGGATTGTAGATGGCTTGCATTATAAGGTGTCCCTCTTTCACTTTACTCACACCCACTTTTCATCATAGTATGCTGCTTCCTTGTCACCCTATAAACTGTTTTCCCAGTTTGACATCTCATGCACAAAGGCCTTGGCCTAGGGAACCATGGACACGACAGGTAGTTGGTGGTATGGAGTACGATTGTGTGATACTGATTAAATACTGTGCCTGGCAATTGTAGCAGACCTGGTATTTGTGGTCAAACTGTAGAAGAGAACAGCAGGGCACGGCAGGCAGGTGTGGTCATCGGGGAGAAATAGGATGGGGATCCTGCTTTAAAGAAACCACTAAGAATAAAAATTTAAGCAAGCAGCAGCCTGTATGAGAAAAATAGGATTAGCTATATTTACCTAACCAGTGAGCAGCAGTTCCAGTCTTTGCTGTGTTGTAGAGTTAGTGCTGTTGCTGCTATGCAACACTTCCTGGTGTGTTGGATGCTCCCCCACAACTCAGTGTGGTTCCACTCGCCAGCTGCAGTGTCATTATAGGACACAGCAGTGATGGATCAGCCAGCAGATGGAACTAGAGCATGCAGCGGGGGACTCAACAAAGTGTCAGATGCTAGTGGCAGCCGTAATCCTTTAAGTGAAAATGTAACCCTCTGTTTGCTGGATAGGTAAGTATCTAATCTAATACTATCTAGTCTATTTTCAAGGACTGCTGCTTGCTTAATTTTCTTATCATTACAGAATTAGGGGGCAGCCATTAATGTCTTTCATCTTGCTTGTTGCCTGGCTATATCTGCCTTTTGACTCAAAGACCCAGACCTTGTTTTGTTTCTCAGACCCAGAACATACATGGTCTAGAGGAGTGGCAGAATTCCTTATCCCTATACTTGTTCCAGAGACCAAAAAAGCATTAAAGTTATAGTTAGTATCAGCAGCAAAAGCTAGGCAACTAGCGGTTTCAGCAGGATTGGTAATTTCTCCGTAATTCCCTCTTGACAGGTTTCCTGCAAGGTAGCGATTGGGTCACTTTAACGCTGTTGAGTTATTGGGATGAAAATTCCTGAATTCTGTATAAGTAAAATAAGGAAGTAATATATTTTGTCCTAGTAAAGTACTTTTCTTTTTGTTGGTGCCTATTACACAAGGGGAAGAAGGAGAAACATATCATCGATGGGGAAGTGAGGGGGAGGAACACATCGGTTGGCCTAGGGGAGCCGTAGATCCAGCTCTGCTTTCCATTGTATTTTAGTTTGTGACTAAATCTAAAATCCCTTGTTTTTAAATGTGTAGATTCAGTTTTTATAACTAATAATAATATATTAGGATTGTCTTTTTTAAGTTATCCCCTCAAGCACCAGAAGTGTGATACAGCTTAATGCCCCAAGCAATTTTGTTGGCTTGCACATTGTGTTAATTTATATGTTAATGTTTTTCATACTCCTCGGATATTCAAGTCAGTTTTTGGCATGTTTTTCAGCAGAGTTTTCTTCTGATATTATACTTGCATATACAGTTTGCGATTCCAAACATTAATAATGGAAAAAGCAAGTGTTTTTTGTTTGCTTCGAGATTGTTTTCCTAGGCACAATTTTACCTCTAAGATTAAATAAAACCTAGCTCCAATCAAGGTCTCATGGTAGGACACATCCTGCCTAACCTAAAGACCAACTACAGTCCTAGTCCCCACTAAACATACAGGTTAAAACAATGTTAATATAAAATCAGCACACTTATATATATATATTTACATAACACAGAGTGTCCCCCAACCCCATTGGAAGCAAATAGGTAGTATAGGTTGATGACCCCTTCCCGGTAAACTGGTTCACCATGGGTACATTGCTGGGGAGAGGGGCAGGTAACTGGTACATCAAATGCCACCTTGCCCCACCGGGGGGTGCCAAAGAGTTTGGGGCTCATTAGCATCGGGCATTGGTGCTTTGGGTGGTGGGCCCTCCTTCTTTTACGAAGAACCTCTATGAAAGCATCTGAAGAGTATGTGGGTTGAAATCAGTATAGAAGGGAGCTGCACTTTCACAGCTTGCTTTCTTTACTGACACCAACCTGCATGCCTTGCATGCCAGGATGGTCTGCTCTTGCTGCTTTATTTAATGTTGTACATTACCAGGTTTATTCACAAGGGTAAAGGGTTTGGAGAAGTCAGGAAAAGTAAACTATTTAGGACAAAATAGCTGATTTAGAAAAATTCTCCAATTCAGCTCATTTTCCAGTTTAGCTATGTTGTCCCAGATTGTTCACTTCTCCTGCTGTCTCCAAACTCTTCACTTAACTTTAGCCCTCTAAGTGCAGAGGTTTTGCCGACTGATTCACCTGCAGGCTAAATCTAAATTTTCACTGATGTTGTACATTCAAGAGATTCGATGGCTGTTCGCCAGTACCTGCATTCATCTGGGCCAAATATATCCTATGGAGAATAAGGTGAATGTGATTGTGAAATGCAGAGAATTGCCCAGTGAATCACTGATAAATATACTCCTTACACATTCAAGGTGATATCCCAGCAAGACAACAACAACAAAAATTGGAATACATAAGCTCAAAATGTAGTCAAACTTTCATAGAACTTTCATAGAACACTACTTATTTCAGAACTTTTAAGTAGATCCCTAAGTGTTTCCTCACTGGGATTTTTTTCAATTCAGGCATGGCAATTACAGCAGTGTTATGAATGTATTATTTCTTAAATCACATATTTGTGCTTTTAACTCACGTTAAAACTGTTAAGCTAAATTGAATCTAGAAACCAATTCCAAGTTAATTTTCAGCAGAGATCACTGTACTTAATTAAAGGTTAACAAGGTTTTCATCAGTTCCCTAAGTGAACAATTACCATTCAGCCACCTGACAGTGGAGAAGGAATGGGGTAGAAAACTGATATATTTCTAATGATGTCCAGGAGGGTTACAGACACAGACATGTTAAGCCCATATTAGGCGCAATTCTGATGCTCTACTCCAGGGGTGGCAAACTCAAATTCATCGGGGGCCGCATCAGCAGTATGGTTACCCTCAAAGGGCCGGTTGTATAGGACTATGCATCTACTCTATATCTAGGTTATTCCATATCCTTTTTAACCTAAAGGATTTAGATTCTCTTGCTATCACTTACCCTAAATTACCCCCCTTAACCTAGCACAACATTTTTCAAGTGTTTTTCCTAAATATTTAGTACATGTCTGAAATATATGGACATTTACCAGAGTTTTGTATTTCATACTTACCTGTCTAGCTCCATGGCAGCACGCACATAGGTTACTTCTTCCCTCCTCCCACCAATCAAGATCGTAACTCATAAATTTGGCAAAATCACCAGGCCTGCCATTCTGTAACTTAGCGACTTCTCGGGTGGGCATTCAGCTGCCACAGAGCTAGACAGGAAAGTAAAATTGCGGTAAGTATGAAATGTTCAGTTTTTCCTGTCAGCTCCATGTCAGCACACACATGGGAAATAACTAGCCACAACAGGGGGGGGATGTTTGAATTATTCTAATCACATGTCTCCATAAAGAGGACCTGTCACATTATATTTGCTGTTACATAGGGGGCTTGTTAGCCCCTATGTGATAACAATAAAGTTCAGTGTAAAAAAAGAAATACATTGTAAAAATCAACAAATAAAAAAAAAAATGCAAAAAAATGTTTTTAAAGTCCCTCGCCCCGCAAGTGCACGCACATACAAGTCAAGCACGCGTCGGATGCGCCTACATGCAAAAACGAAAATTGTGCCACACTTGTTACATATCGTCACGAGCGTTGTAATGAGAGCAATAATTCTAGGGCCATCAATCACTGTTAGCACTAAGCTGATCGTAAAAGCGTTTAAAGCGTCGCCTATGGGAAATTTTTGTTATTGTAGTTTTTTTCCGGTTTCACGAACGCATGCAATTTTAAGGCTGGACATATTTGGTATCTATTTACCGGGCATGACACCATCTTTTATATTTTACCAAAAAATTGGGTATTATATTCTGTTTCTGTGCACTAAATCTCATGTTAGTGTATTTTTTCCTAAACATACTTGTTTGATAAACATTTGCGCAAATACTGTGCAACATAAAAAATTTCACCTAGCATTTTTTTATTCTACAGGGCCTCTGCTTTCACAAAATATATACTTGTTTGGGGGTCTGAAGCTTTTTTCTAGCCAAAAATTCAGATTTTATCATTTATGTGCAAATAGAAAGAAATTGCTCTGGACGTCAAGTGGTTAAGGTAGCTGGATCCACACAAAAATGAGTCAAAAACGTATGCACAGAAGACCATGTGGCTGCTTTACCTACAGTCTCTAAAGATACTCGACCGCAGCCCAGGATGTTGAAACGCTCCTCATGGAAAGAGCCGACACACCTTCTGGAACAGGCAAGCCTTTGTAGGCCCAACACTATTGCTTTCACCACCCAGGAAGCTATGAGCCTACTGGACACCTCAGTACCTTTCCCTAGCCACGGTACTAAGGATGTGAGCCCTCAGGTGAGCAGGTGATACGGGATCTCCCAGGGCATGGAATCTAAAGGCCAGTCGGTTTTCTGCCAGGGACTACCTCACGGAAGTTTGGACTTGGCTGTGTGTTGACCCCAGGTCATGACTCCCAAGTTCACCCTGTTCTTTCTCTTATTGTATTAAGATGGGGTGTGTTCTGTAGTCTAGCAGAGCAGAACTCAAGCAGGTATGACACCACTGTTTAGGATGGGAGGTCTGGCAGAAACCTGTCAGCGTACAGAAAGTTCTTAATGGGGGGGTGACCTCAATTCCTGTGCAGTTGCAATGGCATATTTGGGGAAATTGCTTGGTCCTAATTCTAGCTGAAACATCTATACTTTCTTCTGTTAGCTATTCCAGCTCAACGAGAATTAGTTTTATTATAAGGAATAAAGGGAGCCAAACATCCTTATTTATTTTTACATTATTATTACTGTTTTTCATATTTAACGGATACACAGTTTATTCATTAACACAAGAAATACTGTAATTACCTGACTACTTATATCTGAGCAGTTGCAGTTACAATCAACCAGGCTTCTTGACTGTGTTACTAAATAAACCCAGCATGTGAAAGGCTGTATTCCTTTGAGGTCAATTGACACTAATTAGGGAATAATTAGGAGGCTCACAACTTTAATAAATTACACATGACTAAAAAAAATATAACATTTAGTTTTATTGGCATTAGGCCACATTCACACTTGCTGCATGCATGGAAGTGCAGTGCTTTTTCCCTTGTTTGTTATTCTTCAGTATGGGGCAGCCCACTTTTTTAATGGGCTGCCCTACATGCGACAAACATGGCAAAAAAGCTCATGCTTTGCACATTTTCGTGCATTTGTCACACATTAACGCAAAGGGAAAGCCGTACATCTTGTTTGCCATGTTTGGTTTGCCATTAACAAATAACCACAAGCATGACACATGATTATTGCGGTCCTGCAAGTGTGAATGGGGCCTTAAACTTAGAGGGGAGTATATTGCCTAGAGAGGAGGAATTGGTGGTATTGCTCTTGAGAAAGAACAGGGTGGTGGTAGTTCTCTGTCCAAGAAGAGTGGATGGTGCTGCTCTGTTAAATATGAAAGATGGTATAGCAAGCCTTCAGATCCTCTGGAAGAACCATAGCTGAAAAACTGCCCTGCCTCCAGGCATTAAGGGTTAGTTGTCTAGGAAGTAAGCTGCTCTGTTAGGATTGAGAGCTAATGCTCCTGCCTTCTTAGAATTGAGACATGATGATGTTGCTTTCTTAGGATTTAGAGCTGATGTGGCTGCTCTATTAGGAATCGGAGATGATGGTATTCCTGTGGGGAGGAGAAGCGGCCTAATGGGAGATTATGGAACTACTCTGCTGAATGGATGAGTCAATGGTATTGCTTTGCAGAGATGAGGTTCTGATACACCACGATCATGGATTTGCAGCGAATTGTTCATGTTCAATATTCTTTCCTGAGCAAATTTGTATTCTATCATAATGTACTGCATGGCCCTCGAAATGTGCCCAACATGCTTATATGGGCCAATAAAAGGGCCTTTGGATGAGCCGGCTCCTTCACTATAAAAGCAGGGTCTAAAGCAGCCATATAAATACCGTCAAAAACCCCACTGGAATAACCATACACACTTTGTGACAAGCAGCAACAATTCTGTGGTGCCAACACCTGTTTGATCTCAAATTGCTAACTTGTTGCGTTAGGTTTGTGTCTAGCTAAAAACCTCAAACAAATCTGTGCAATAGGTGAACTAAATCAAGCATAGGACTACAAGGGAACGGAGCCACCCTAAAACAGGACTGCAGGACCAGTGCTCAGGGGACCAGCTGATTCTGCAAGAAACCAAAACTTTAAAACATCAAAGAGCAGCATCCATTGTAAGTGATTTAATCAGCTTTTAAAATAGTTTAAAAACATTTAAAATGAAATATCACTTTAAATATTAAATGCAGACTACAAATAAATGATATATAACAAACAGTGTCACGTATATTGGTAGCTTTTTACTTTTACTTTTGTATAATAAATCGTCTCAGTGGGGACATGGCTTGTTTCCTATTTTTTGTGGTACTCGGAGGTTTCCTCCGAGTACCCCGATTTCCTCCCATACTCCAAAGACATTGTGGAAGGTTTATTGGCTCCTGTCTAAATTTGCCCTGTGTGCATGTGAGATAGGGACCTTAGATTGTAAGCTCCATGAGGACAGGGACTGATGTGAATGTGCACATTTAAAGCGCTGCCTATAATGTCGCAGTTATGTATAAATACCTGTAATAAAAAACTACTAACAGACATGGTAGTCCACACTGAAAGCAGTGTTCTTTCTTGATTATGCCTAGTTTATTACTGCAGACTCCGGACTCGGACTGGTGTTGGATTTGTAGGCCACATTATTGCTGTTTGACACAATTAGATACAATCAGGCTGTTTATGATTAAGTAAGGCCTGGAGCTATGGAAAGCAGAGGAATGAGCGGAAGGCCTGCATGACAAGGCTCGGAAGGGGAACGAGGACAGGAAAGGGTTAAGGAGTGATAAAAGAAAGGGTATAGAAAGGTCACTTACTTGATTGGTGGAGGGGGTGGTCCAGGAGGGGCTTCAGGAAAGTTAGCCAGGAAGGAGGAGTCCGGAAGGTCAATTGGGAGTCCTGCAAGATAGGAAGAACTTCCCACCCATCCGCCCCATAGGAGGTGGTCTATGTTTCTGGATATTTGTCACAGCTGGGGGATGGCGGTTTGGATCCTTGGAGGCAGTGGTTAGTGGGTACATATCTGGACGGGGGACCCATCCGTGGTATGGGTGTCCTCCAGTAGTCGGACGGTCAAATTGGTATGACCGGTAAATATTGGACCAACGTGGGTCTGCGGGCAATCTAGTTACGTCCCCGTGGCGCTGTATGGCGGCTGGGGACATTCAGTTACAGAAAGGTGCCCGCAGATGGTCCAGTTATAGAGTACAATTGCCTTCAAGGACCTTGAAACCAAACAAGTTGGTACAGGTGTTTGGTTGTTAATATGGTTATTTATAATGTTATTTATAAGTGTTTTTAATAAAAGGCTGCTGTGGCCATTTAAATTCCCATTGTTGTGTGGTGTAGTTATTGGGAAGTGGGTAATGTAAAAGGGACCTCTGAGCTACCTGAGTCAAGCATATTCTGTGCAATAGTTTTCCTGTGTGTTTGCGAACCCCTGCACCTGGAATCCTGGGCAGCCAACTGTGACAGATTATTAAGAAGTGGTCATGGGGAGATTTCATTTTGTCCCAGTTCTACTTTAGAGCAGCTGAGGAATAAATGTATGAATCAAGCTGTAACCTTGAAGTAAATCTGCCATACGATCTGTCTTACTGCTCCTGTTTAGCTTTGCCTTGCTGTGCAACGGGATTGAAAATGTCCTCCAGTGTCTTTTATGCTGTATTCTGTGCTTGTTTCCCTGTATCTGATCTTATTTGGTATGGGTGGATATTACACGCAAACATTTATCTTGTTTGTAACACTGGATTTAATTCTATATGGCACAGGGCTGAGGGTTATATACATTGCCTTGGACCGTAGAGCTCCTAGAGGGCAGAGCTAACCTTTTGCTCCTACAGTGACTCCAATACTCACAAACATTTAAATGACAACTATGGGGCATCCTTTTTTTTGCCCATAGGTCTCTTCATATGTCCTCCGGTGACCCAAAACTCAGCATATAGTGGGCTATTGCCCGCTATCTGCTGAGAGCACAGAGCTGCTCCACAGCCGGGATGGATTTCTGACAATACTGTTGAGATCCACCCTGCTGGCTGATTGACAGCTGGCTCTGTCTCTCTAGAGGCAGAGCCAGCTGTGCCTGCCCCCTTCGCTGGAGTCAGTGCTGGAGACACTGACTGTCCCGGAGAGTCACCGCTCTCTGCAGGGAGAGGATTGGGAAGTCAGCGATTGGCGGTATGTGTTCACTGACTTAGCAATCAATAGAGCCGGCCTGTGACAGCTTCTTTGTCACAGGTCGGCTTGAATTATGGGGATGAGTGTTTTTCACTCACCCCATAATTCTCCTTTATCCATTATTTCTACTCACCATCTAGTGGCAGATAGGGGGACTGCACTCCTTTAATCCTACCCACTACCCTACAGTATACATATCCAAAACCTTTTCCTGTCAGCTCCATGGCAGCACACGAATGGGTTAATCCCTCCCTCCTCCCTTGTGCTGCCATGGAGCTGGACAGGAAAGGAAAATTACGGTAAGTATGAAATACAATTTTCCTGTTTTCCTGTCAGCTCCATGGCAGCACAAGGGAGGAGGGAGGGCTTAACCCATTTGTGTGCTACCATGGAGCTGGACAGGAAAGGAAAATTACGGTAAGTATGAAATACCATTTTCCTGTATTTTAGTGTTGGGGATAGTTATTTTTTGGGTAGATTTTCTTTAGTTCTGTCTTGAAGACACAACAGGAAGTGACATGAGAACAAACTGAAGTGAGCGGAATTCTAATCTTAGACAGTTGTCACATTTGTCATCATTTGAAGTTTTACCCTTACCTCTTGCTCTCATGACAACTCTAAAATTCAGGATTTACCATTATTTTTTGTCTTAGTAACAATGGTCATCATCAGAAAAAAAAAGAGGTTGAACCTCCCCAGCAGGGAAACAGATAGCAAGAAACTTTGCAGAGGTTTAATCTTTCCCTGGTCTATCCAAATGAAAAAAAAAAAAGCTTTAACATACACTTTATTATGCACAATTTATTTGAAGAAATGTAATTCCATTTTCTTAAGCAAAAAAAGGTAGAAACATTAGACCGTTTTTTATGCACAAATTCTAGTCTTGGAATTTTGTGAATTGTGAAAAAGGAAATTTCCCAATGAGAGGTTTATTTTATAGAGGTGAGACTAACCACTGAAAATGGTGCAGTTTTAGTAGATGCTAAAGCGTTAAACTACTCTAAATATTGCTGTGTCCCCCAGCAGTGCATTTAGCAAGATCTTAGTGGCAACTATCAAAATGAATGAAAACAAAAGTTAAATAATTTGGCTGTGGTTAACCTTGAAATTCACAATTATTGTTGCTGCACACAGCCCAGTGCCTATTTGAACGCACTTCCTGTGGGCGAGGATCACAGTGTCACAGCGGAGTATGCCTAAAGTTGTAAAAAGCTCAGCTACAGTGATACAACTTGAGCCTTCTATAATTTGTAAGCTTTGATATAAATCGTCATCACATCGTGCAGGAGGGAACAAATAACACCATTCTCAAGGGCTTCAGCTATGGGCTACAAGTTAGCTATCACAGTTTGTTTTGCCCTTTCTAATATGCGTCTGTTTGATCCATTCCTATTAGTTCACTGGACTGTATTTGTTTTATATATAGGAGAATCAGAATCTTTAGCAGCTGAGCAAATAGTTTATTTGTTTTTTCTTTCTTTTCAGCTCCTGTGCAACAATTCCATTAAATGTATGGGGGTAAGCAGAGAAATTAGAAGTAATCCGTCCTTCAGTGGGCTCAACTGGGATGACCTTGAACATCTTAAATTGACACCCAGAGGTAATTGTGTAGACCTAAACCCTGATGTATGATGTATGGAGTCACATTTGGTTCCTCCCTTGCTGATTACAGATACTAGAAAAGAGAACAGAGCTCATTTATCAGTGTGTGTCCAAAAGACTCCACCAAATATCCCCTTTTTTTATCCTGCAAGGGAAATGCGAATTTGGCTGCAATTAACAACATAGTTCCTCCTTTAGACAGCCCATGGTAAGCCATGTGAGGAACTACGCTTCCTCAACATCAGCCTATGTACTGTAAACTCTAAATTGGAAATGCTGATGGAAGCCAATCTATATATTTAAACACCTCTATGAGTACAGATGGGCTCTACAATATGAAAGGTACTTTCTCACTTGCCATGTATTACATATATTTCCTCTGCCTGCAGTGACATGTGAAGGTCTTCCAAAACACCAACACCAGACACAGGAGACGCCTAGGAAAAGCCTGATCTGACCTTCAAACAGACCCCAGCAAGGAACTAATCTGAAATGTACATCTTGGCCTTCCTTCACCTGCCTAAAGTAACGTGGCTGAACATCAAGCACTGCTCTCCAAAGACAGAGAAAAGGAGGTAGGCAGAGCTGACTAGAGAAGCAGAGCCAGCTGTCAATCAATATTGTCGGGATCTTTCCTGTCTGCAGCAGAGCACTTTGCTGTCAGCATGTAGTGACCAGCATGGATACAAAGAAACAGTAAACAACAGACTTTTAGGCACCACCATGACCACCTGAATTTATAATAAAAAGAATATTTTATTACCGTATATACTCGAGTATGCTCGAGTCAGAAAATCTCTCATTAAAACACAAGATAATGGTAAAAAAAATCAACATGTCTAATCCGCTCAAAATATATGAGCCTATGGGGGTGATTTACTAACCTAAACACACGCACGCACTAGGTGCGTGTGATTTTTACACAGCAAAACGTATTTATCAACCAAAAAGTCTCTAAAAGCATATTTCCACTAATGCCATATATGGAAAAATCATGCACATGATGCATATATAATGCTGCTTCACAGTTTAGACAAAAATGGTTAGCTCATGCATTTACATTCCTGCATTCATCAACGCAAGCAACACAACATAGAGCTAATTTACACAACATCACCTTGCAAATTCATGCTTGGCATTGCACAACACACCTGCTGGGTGTGTACACACTACAAAGGTGTTTAGATTCCACCCATAGATCATGCTGGGACGGAACACACTACAGAGGTGTATACATGTTCGTGGTGTGTTTATAAGGTTAGTAAATCAACCCCTATGCCTCACACAGAAATGACAAAGTCAGAATAGACGAAATGTTGGGGCGTTGGTCGAGCGGCAACTGGATGTGAAGTGGTGCCAGACGTGACGTCTTGGAAGTGACGCAGTGGATATCGTGTGAGACCGAGGCCGCAGTTTAATGTTCCTTCTGGCACAATATACCATGGAGGCTGAGACACTATGTTAATGCTGCATTGTTTTAGCTTCTTGTGAGTGTGTTTTTAATACAAATAAAGCGCATTTTAGTATAACGGTTTTACAGTATTGGAGCCTCTTTTTCTTTCATTCTCTGTTTACCACACGGGGAGTTCCACAAGTGAGGAGAAACAGGACCGGAAGTCATGTTAGATGCAAGTCATCTGTATAAGCGCTATATGCCAATCTGTAAAAAGAAAGGCATTGTTGTTTGGTGAGTCCTAGTCTTCTGGGGAGAGGTGTTTGAGCACTGGAGCACTTTGAGCCACAGTGGAGATACTGAACCTTTTTGAAGAGTTTATTTAGAATTGTTGCCGGATGGATTCATTTTCATTGATTATACACCCTGTCACATAAACTTTCACAGTGGTGTTTATTTTATGTAATGCATGTTTTGTATCAGCAGCGCCTTTCTTATATTGTGTTGCAAACAGAAGAAAATGTTTAGTTTTTTTTAAACTAGCAAAAAATAAAAAGCGTTGCAAAGAAAATAAGATAGAAGCACATGATAAATACGATACAGCAGATAGTAGAATTATTGATAGCATACATAGATCGTTTAAAAAAAAATGTAAACATAAAATAAGCAAAATTATATAACATTAGAATGATAAGATAAAGGCATAACATATATTAGATAGATATACAGATAAAGTGCATATATAGAAATGATAGATCGCTAACATAGAACGATACATGAATAATATAACAATAGAAGAATAAGATAGACTTTGGAAAGCTGGATACAACAGTTTACATTAGATAGATAGAAAACAGGAAAATAGATTGGATACAATAAAACAAATGAATAGATAAGATAGATTGATTCGACATAGATATAGTCATTGTATTTAACATAATTAGCCTGTATTCACACCAGAGCAGTGCGTATTATGTATTTCTGGTTATTTTGAAGCATTTTTAAGTGGTTTTGCAAGTTTTTACACTTGTAAACATGTTTTTAAAGCATTTTGTGTTGTGTTTTGAGCAAGTGTTTTTGCACATATATAAGGCGTTTGGTGTTTTTGTGATGGCCAATGGAAAGCAGTTCTAGAGGACAGCAGTACTTCAGGTGCAAAAACATGCAGAAAAAAAATCTACAAAAGTTAATGTAAACACTTGTGATGTGTGTTTACAGGTCTATGAGCGAAAATGCGTGACACAGCTCCAAAAAAAGCTGAAGTACAGTTTCAAGCGTAGAGCTTCGAGCATCATGCAAATGAGCCTAGAGATATCAACAGCCACAATAGAAAATGGAATACTGATGTTGAGCATTGTCACGTGTAGGGAAATGTACAAAAACACGTGAAAAAATGCTCCGGTGTGAATGGGGGCTGAATGATACAAAAAAAATATATAGATAAGTGGATAAATAGATAAGAAAGATAACATTTCATAGGAAGAAAAAATGGAAACGTAAGATATGGTGAAAAGTACACATGCAAATTTTGGAATGGGGGGGAGTGCCTTGCATATCTTCCGACATACCTATAACCCTATTGACCACATGCTGTTGCCAGTAATTCTTGATGCTATGATGGATGTTGATACTTTACTTCTGCCAGTGTTTATTTATGTATGAAATTCCTTATTTTCAATAAAAGTGAAGTGTGAAGTGAAGGGAGCGTGGCATGGAAAGTGTGATGAGGAGGGAGCGTGGCACGGAAAGAGTGAAGTGGAGGGAGCATGGCATGGAAAGTGTGATGAGGAGGGAAAGTGGCACGGAAAGAGTGAAGTGGAGGGAGCGTGGCATGGAAAGTGTGATGAGGAGGGAGCGTGGCACGGAAAGAGTGAAGTGGAGGGAGCATGGCACGGAAAGTGTAATGAGGAGGGAGCGTGGCACAGAAACAGTGAAGTGGAGGCAGCGTGGCATGGAAAATGTGATGAGGAGGGAGTGTGGCACGGAAAGATGTGTTTTTGCTAGCTATCAAGAGGAAGTAGAAGCCATTATTGATTGATATAAATCAGAATGGCGAATCATCCCGCAACACACTGTATATGTACCGTGTTTCCCCCGAAAGTAAGACCTACCCCGAAAATAAGACCTAGCATAATAAAGTTATGTATATATTTTTTTATAGATACTGTTTGGTGTATCATTTGCACCACTACCTACCTAAGTGAATACACAGTATATAAATTGAAAGCCCAACTCCCGGTTTAAAAAAAAAGTCCTCCACAGGGGATTAATATAAAAAAAGCAGCTCAGGCTGCAATACTCACTTTCAATCTATAGCTCTTTTCTGCTGTAATACCTTTTTGCCATGAGACATTCTCAGTCTTCTGGGTTAAATGATGCCCATCATCTTTCAACCCGCTTGACTCAGCCTATAAGTGTACTGCATCACCATGGTGCCCTGCACTCACAGTGTAGTGATGAAGAAAGTGGCGCTGACAGTATCATATCAGCTCTGTTCTTATTGAGGACCACTTATCATTAGAAGAAGAGATGTAGAATAAAAGGACCCTGCACATTATATGACTGGTCTGAAGACATCTGTAAAATGTAAGTATAAAAAGAAGCATACTATGGGGAATCCAGGTGGTAGGGGGACTGTTTTTGGATTTGTGCTTTAAAAGTATTACATACCAAACATATGATACACATATAGATGTATAGATTATTTTCTTTCTTTGACCTATTCCAAGGTCTATACAAATATTTCTGCATTTTGGACACTGCCAAGCCTTCAATTAGGCTGTTTGCTAATGGGATGTTCTACGTTTTAGCAAAATTAACATCTTGCTTCATTTCAATATCTAACTAAGAGGTATTAATACATAAGGAAAAATTAAAGCCCAATCGAAGCCTCTTTGTATACTTGTTTTGCAGTCAGACTGCTAACATGTAAAGAATGTGCCATTTTTTTTTATGTGTTAGTGATTAACAATATAAGAAGCTACCCTGTGCCAGTGGCACATTGGATAGCCAGTATGCTGCTCTCACGCATATGGCAGTGGTCTGGGTCTTTAGTGGTGCAATACGCCTCCTGCATGGTACTCCAATAAACAATTTTCATGCCCCCTAAGAAGCGCTCTACTCTAGGGATGCACCAATACCATTTTTTCCAGACCAAGTACGATACTTGTCCAAGTACTCACAGATACAATTACTAAAACATTTCTGTTTAGTGACATGTGACAGTTTTTCTATAACAATGCAGACTAATGATTTCAGGACAGTGGTGGAGCACCAGGGCCCTGTCACAGCTGCAATTGCTGCGCCCCTGGTAGTTCTCATGAAAATGCACAGTATCTGCACTGGTATCTGAACATCCCTAAGTAGCAGTAATGCTCTGCGAAAAGCATTCGCCCAGCTATGTGCTCAGCGAACCCTTTATACATCAGACCCTGTACTTCAATAGAAAACATGATTTCCGTCCCCTACTGATCATACTTCACTTCTGTGTGATTGCTTTCTTATTAATATCTCATAATTGAGCACCACACAGAGAAAACTTTAGTTCAATGTAATATAATTATCTTTATCCTCATGTAAGAATGTGGCAGGTCTTCTGATGGAAACCTCTGTACAGCTGTATAAGACTTCAATCATGTCACAGACAATAAAGAGCTCTGTTCAGTCAGAGTAGAGGTGATATACTCTGATAGGTCCTGAGAAGAAGCTAAATCTCATTTCACTGTGACCTATTTGGGCTGATCTGAATCCCTTCCTCTTCTTGGTTATGGCTAACACATGGTAGGACATTTATCAGTTCTGTTGCACAGCAAGGCATTGCTAAGCAGGAGCAGTGAGACAGATTGTGCAACAGATTTACTACAAGGTTATAGATTGAGTCATAAATTCCTCCCATTGTTATTAGCAAAATCTGTTCACGCTATGGAATTGCATTTTCAGTGTGTAATGAAAAAGTCTGTATTTTGTGCGCACTGGCCAACATTTTAGATATACCA
The DNA here is from genome assembly GCF_000935625.1 of Nanorana parkeri. Lineage (NCBI taxonomy): Eukaryota > Metazoa > Chordata > Amphibia > Anura > Dicroglossidae > Nanorana > Nanorana parkeri. The sequence goes on from NW_017306471.1 coordinate 38,124, forward strand.
ACCTGCATTTTGCCATTCATGTGCATTGAATTTAAATCCTTCAACTATTCAGCCCAGAGCCGCCGATAGGGGGCTTCCCGTACCGGGGACCATGGGATCAGCAGTGGAGGCTGGGCTTGGCTTGAAATGTTTTTTTTTTTCCTTCCCCCTTTTTTTTAAAACTTTTATACACATCTCTCCGCCCAGCTCTTAGCAACCAGGATGCTGTGGCCGGCGTGTGACCCAGCTCTTGGCAAACAATGACGTCACTGGTTGCCAGGAGCCAGGCAGGATGCTGGCGGGAGCGTGTCAGGTGATGCGCTGAACTGTACGGCTGCTGGTGTGCGTGTGCCAGGGACAGGGCCAATGTACTCGATCAAAACACATCGCACTTTCTTTTTTTTAATAACTTTATTGAAATGTCACAAGTCCCATTTCTTCAAGTTCTATGGGCACACTGTAGTACGTTGCAGTTGTATCGCATCTCACTGATGCGGTGGTGTGAACTGTGCTCGATGTTTGAGTCGAGCAAGAGTTCGAACCGAGTTCGGTGGACTGTCCGGCCGCCGAGCACCCCACAAGGCACTGCGCACTGCACAGTGCCTTGTGAAGCCCTGATTGGGTAAAGCCTTGCACCTGACCAGAGGTCAGGTGCAAAACTTTGCCTAATCACGGCACAGTGCACTGAAGAGCCAAGATTGGGCAAAGTCATGATGACTTTGCCCAATCATGGCTCACCTGTCATGTGCCGTGCAACTATAAACAGTTGGGCGGAGCTAGCTAGCTGTTACCGCTAGCTCTGCCCAATTGTTTATATTTTGCTGGCATCTGTCAGAATGCCATTCTGCGACGGGAGTTCGTCGCCAGTGGACGGGTCGGCGGGCGTGGTTTTTTAAAAATGATTTCAATTTATTTTTTCTTGTTTTATTTTGTCGATTCGTTGTCGTCGTGGACAAAGTTGGACCTCGTTATTCACCCTGGATTACATCGGTGGATCAATTTTTTTTTGGGGGGGGAGGGGGTTTATTATAAAAACTTGTCTTTTTTTTTTCAATTAAAGGATTTTTTCAAAAGTCTGGCATATTTTTTAAAACTTTAGTTTGAACCCTTTAGTGAATGGGAAGCGGTACAATTACCCCTTACTCATTCACAAAGGGTGGGGGCCGCATCTGGGTGCCCTTTTATTAAAGGGGTACCCTCCCAGATGTGAATAAGCCCCCTGCCTGCACCTCCCACAACCAACCCCCCAGAGCTTGTGGGGAAGAGGCCCTTGTCCCCATCGGCATAAAAGCGTGGGGTTCCTCCTTAGCATTCCTACCAGACCTTGAGGGCCTGGTATGACTTTGAGGGGAACCCCACACACTTTTTTTTTTTTAAATGGGGTCCCTCCTTAAATTCCTACCAGACCTTAATGGTCTGATATGACTTTTGGAGGGAACCCCATGCTTTTTTTCCTACCAGACCTAAAGGGAGGGGGAAACGCACACTTTTCTTTTCTCTACGGTGTATTTTTTTTCTTCATAAATGTTAGTTTTGCTGCAGCAGGTTCTATACATCGTACAGATGTACCACTTTACAGGCTGGTTACTGGGACCCCCCAGGCACGATATTTAAAGGCATTTTTCAGTTTTATTGTTTCACTTTAAGCAATGTTAAAATCACTGCTCCTTTAAAAACTGTATTTTTTAAAAGTGTTTTTTCATTGATACCTGTCCCCAAGGGCAGTACCCGAATCCCCAGACCATATTTATGGCCATTAACTTGCATATAAGCCTTCAAAATGGGGACATTTGATTTTTCAAGTTCGGGTCCCATAGACTTGCATTGAGTTCGAATTCAAACTTTTTCATGTTCTAAAGAAAATGAGAACATTGCTTGGAAGAGTCAATATTGCAGCAGGAAAAGGGATTGACACAAAACAAAGAGGCAATATACTTAGTAGCTAATAGCATAGCATAGCGAACCAGCAGTTTGCAGATGTGAGTGAATGAAATTAAGAGAAATCTAACAAGGTTACGCTTCTTCAATACAGCTATAACAAATTAGTTTCAGATGTCAGGACACTAATGATAATTTCCATGACAGATCAACATCTTAGTGTACAGCAAATCTCAAGACTGTTCATGCAATGCCTGTGTGCATAGAAAACCCCAGTTGACACCCTTCTGGTAACAACTTAGGGGTCTATTCACTGAGCTGCCGAAGGATCTAGCCGTAGCTTTGGCTGATCCTTCGGTTAGCTTCGGCCCCAGGACCCCTTCGGTTCGGTAGAACTATAGCCCATACTATATTCACTATAGCCCGTACAGCTCCCGAAGTCGGCCGAGCGGCTCAGTCGAGCCGAAGGCATATGCTCGACTGAGCCGAGGCGAAAGCAGAAGCTGGCCGAGCGGTCGGCCAGTGGCCGGCCGACAGCCTGCTCCTGACAGCTGGGCACAGCCAGCCGTCATCTTACGGCTGGCTCCAGCCACTTGCAGAGAGATCAGCGTCCCTGGTTACCTGGTTACAGCGGCCTCTCCGTGTTCTCAATGTGTAATGACAGATAGTGTTCCTGGTTACCTGGTAACCAGGAACGCCATCTGTCATTCCTCCCCTGACGCTCTGTGAGTCTAATAGGCTAACGGCCGCCAGGGAGAGAACACTTTTCCCTTCTCTTTTTTTTTTTTTTTTTTTTTTCTGACATCGGAGCCGTTGGCTGCCGTCAGAAGAAAAAGTAAAAGCGAAATCACCATATGAATGCATAACTAGATTCCTATTGGCTATTTCAATTTGCAATAGCCAATAGCAAACTAGCTATTGCACCCGCCCACTGCTGCTTTCAATCAGCAGAGGGGGACCTGCAGTTCTCCCTCAGGTCCCCCTCTGGTGATTGATAGCAGCAGAGGGCAGGTGCAATAGCAAAGTAAAATAGCCAATAGGAATCTAGCTATGCATTCCTATGGTGTGTTCTTTTTTTTTGACGGCAGCAGAACCGCCGGCCAATAGAAAACAGTTGGGCGGAGCTAGCTGTCACTGCTAACTCCGCACAATCGTTTTCTAATTGCTGGGCATGTTCGGCCGACCCGAAGCAACACGAAGCTACCCAATGTACGGCTGATTTCAGCCGATATACGGCAACCGATCTAGTGTGATTAGGGGCCCTAACACGAGGCACTGTAAAATGTGAATTGGTCCTAACAGTCATGCAAAAGGCTTAATGAAAAATGATGTCCTGTTAATGGCCGCTATTCATTGCTGGACAGGTTAGAACAAGGAATAAAAACTCTGTTCCTATTATGCAAAGGAAGTTTCCTGTGTTTTTATTTACCTAGAAGATGATGTTACTGCTTCTTGATGTATGTTGTAGTAAGTTGAGTGACAGAGACGCAAATTTTTTCATGGTGTTAGATCACTCACTGAATGTTTGCTTCTCTCGCACTGCAAGGAAAATATGCAAAAGTCTTTAAAGGGTACTTCCAAACAACAGGAAAATGAGTATCTACCACTCTGTATGATATCAGGCAGGACCGGATTTACTCTCTCCGATGCCCAGCTCGATATTTCCGGTATCAGGAAGCCGGGCAGCACGTCATCACACGCTGCTCGGCTTCCTGATTGGCCGGAAAGCCGGCTCCAAGCTCTCTCGTCATTGGTGATGAGAGAGCATGGAGCCGGCTTCCCTCCAATCAGGAAGCCGACAGCATGTAATGATGCGCTGCCAGGCTTTCTGATTGGTCAGGAAGACGGCTTCATGCTCTCTCGTCACCTCATGACGAGGGAGCATGGAGCCTGCTTTCCTGAATGGGACTTCCGGTACTCGGTATTCGGTATTGATGACTACCGGAAAAAAAAAATATCGGTACTCGTACTCGATACCGAAATACTGGTATTGGTGCATCCCTAATTACAAGTGATCTCAGTGGTATCGCTGTACAAAACGAGCAGCGGCTTCCCCGCTCTACACTTAAATGTAGAAAACAACTACCAGTCTGAGGGTCAGGTGTCTTCAATCTTTTGGCCCTACACATATAAAAGTAACACATATGCCATCAACTCTGACTTATTACTGGTATGTGAGAGATATCTTGGTCAGTGGTGCGTTTCTCATTCAAACCTCTAGGAATAAAGGCTAAAGAGACATTGTTCTACTTAATCTACTCATCTAACAATTGGAGGACAAATATAAACACTAGAGGGGGCCCGGTTACACGATATGAAAAGCATAATTATCAAGAGACAATCAAGTGGTGATTGGATACATCTGCATTTTACCCAGAAAACCCCCTCTAATTGGTTATTTGTAGTAATTTAAGCAGCTTCTCGTTTAAATCAACATCTTGCTTTTCTATTAGACCAGAGGTCTTGAAACACTAATCTTGTCTAGACTGCATATCATTAATTTCATACTTGCAGCCTTTAATTCAGCTAAATCTTGTTGTTTTGCTGAAGACCCTTTAAGAAAAGCCTAAATCGATGAAATGTCATATTTTATTAATGCTGAAGGTCTTCAAGAGTTTAAAGGATGAGAGGGTGCTCTCCTAGCAGGGCCTCAATTAGGCAATCTCCTCTAGTTCAGTCTAGCACAGAAGGGGTAATGCATTTACTTATCCTTCAATAACTGTAACTATGGCAAATAAGGGAAGCTAGTGAATGTGGAGCCCCTGCCATCTGCCCAGAGTGATGATTGGAAGCTTGCGGCACCAGAGGTCTCAGTCCAGCTGTTCCTCCAGCTCTAACCTTCTATACAAAAACATCCAGTTATATGTAACACATCACTTGTTAGAGGCAGTAGCTCTCCTTCCACACCCAAATTCCCAGAACATTTTCTCAGTCTCATATCCTTGACTCTTACTCTTTCATGTATAGGACAAATTCTGATAGCTGATATTTCCACCTGGGAAAACTAACTGCTTTTTATAGAGCTTTATTTTTAGTATTGAAAGACAGAATATGCATAAGGATTGTCATGCAATAATTAATGATAGTATTTATGGCTAAAGATGACTGTACATGTTAAAGTCCATCCCCACCCAGTAAAGTCCACTGGGCGAGGATGGGCTTTTGCCATAATATGCAAATATGGCAGTATGCCTACCAAAGTGGCCTCCTCCAGCACTGAAATATCCAGTAACTGCTCCATCCAACACCATCTTCTCCACCACTATTTCCGGGTCCCCCATTGCTGTTCCTAAACCACTGGGTGATTACTGATGATGTAACTCCTGTGCATGTGTACTGGAGTTACATTGTGCCCAGCACTCAGGTTAATTCTCAGCATCTGCAGGGAATGAGTCGGGAGTGTCCACTGCACATATGCCATACAGTGTGCCCAGAAAATGAAAATTTGCTAGGGTAAAAAGAAGAAGTTTGTTGACAGAGGAGACTTTGTGTGGATCCTCTCCTGATCAGCCCATGGGAAAGGGGCCTAACACTGAGGGTTTTACTGCTTTAAAAAAATGCCCCCCAAAAAACCCTATTCATTTCTATTGCCATGTTCACATCGGATCGTTTTGTCACTTGTAGCAAAACACTGTTCACTTGAAGAAAGTGCATAAGCTTGTTTTGGGCAGATTCTGTGCTTCTTGGCCTCATAGAGTTCAATGGAAGTGCTCAGAAACGTGCATTTGTTCACTCACATTACTGTGTCACGATCTGCTTGCAAAAACATGCCACTATATGTATGCGTGTTTAATGTACAAAAACACACAAAAACTTACAAGAATGTGCTACACAAAACACGCATTTCTACGTGCAAAAACACTGTCGCTCTGGTGTAAATGCAGGCTAAGATATACAAAGCCACAGCCAGCTTGATGAACTTATGTTTGTTTGCTGCTGCAGTTATGCAACACAACTAGGCCATCTCCCTGCCTCCAGCCTGCAAATGGACAGTGAAGGAGCACCAAAAGAATGATAAAGTGATCTCTTTTCTCTCTGATCCTATAAGCATATTCCTTATCAGACTGGCCTCAGGTACTGCCCCCCCCACCCCCCCAGTCTGAGTGGGGGATGGCAAGAGGCTAAAATAAAGTGAAATTCAGATATTTATACATGTTGCATTTAAAATACAGATAATGTTCTTTTTCATAATTTGTAATCTTTACTCAGTCTGCTTTGTTAAAGCTGAACTGAAAGCAGATTTTAAGCACTTTTACAAAAAGAGCCCCCACCCTCTTCCTTATCCTCCTAATCTAACCTAGAATTTACCACCGCCAACCTGGTCCATAGTTATCTCTCCCTGATGGTTCACATCTCAGGTTTAGAAATCTCCCCTGGTGATAACTGCACCTGCCTCGTAACTACATAGACTTGAAGGGGGTGTAGTCTTAGCATTTATGATGTAGTAGAATGGACCCATTGATGTCGATGGAGAGTTACTATGCCGGTGTGGCTAGCCAGGGCCATAGCTAGGGTGAGGCGACTGAGGCACTCGCCTCGGGCGAAGGTGTGGGGGGGGCAGCCAGGGTTTAGCATAGCAGGGAGAAGTAGGGTGGCTCAGGCTGCAGCTTCTCCTCTTGATCCTCACTGCTCTCCCCTGCCTGTATGGGCAGAAGCAGCGGGGATACGAGGAGAAGTGAAGCACTGAAGCTGGCGGGGGGTGACCCTGCTGGCTTCAGTGCTTCACTTCTCCTCGGATCCCCGCTGCCTTTGCCCATGAGGGCGGGGCAGAACAGTGGGGATCCGAGAAGGAGTTGCCCTCTGTGCATGGCCGAGCGGCTCAGGATGGAGAGCGGAGGATCGGGAAATATCTTGATATTTCCCGATCCTCTGTGTGCAGCACAAACACTGGAGTGATCACCTGATCACTCCAGTGTTTGTAAATAACTGGGGACACTACTATGTGTCCCCAGTTATAAATAAACAGGAAGAGTTTAACATCACTTCCTGTTCATTCATGAGTTTCTGAATGGGTTGTAGCACTCAGTACAGAGGCTTCTATCCAATTTAGAAACTGGTTGATAGTAAATATTTTCTGAATGAATGGGAAGCTTCTCGTGTCGTGTGACATGTGCGGTGTGTGTTGGGTGACGTCACACAACTGTTGGATGGAGACACATTTGTTTGTTCTTGCCTCGGGCACAAAAGGAGCTAGCTACGGCTCTGTGGCCAGCGTGAGAGGAGTATCTGCACCAGGGATGTAAACAGCACAGGAGGCAAGAATGCTGATGCATTAGCTAAGTACGACTACTTTTTATAAACTGTATTATTTTACCTACCTTCTTTACAAAATTGTCACCAAGGTAAAGTAAAGCTTTAAACTGAGTTTTCCAACTCTGTTTGCCAAAACTCCCAAAACATGAATCTCCACAAAAGGGGCTTTCTTTAAGCTTAGAAGTAAAACTGCTTAAAGGAGAAATGTGAGGTGAGTGCTTTTCACTCACCTCATAGTTCTAGCCGACCTGTGACAATGAGACTGTCACAGGTCGACTCAGTAGATCGGGAGGTGAGCAAACAACACATACCGGCGTTCGCTCACCTCCCGATCCTGTCACAGCTCTCTGCCGTGACAGGGGAGGGGCTGGATTCCCCCCTCCCCGCTACGATCCGCCAGTGCTGACTGGCGGAACAGACGGGGAGGGGGCTGGTACAGCTGGCTCTGCCTCTAGATAGGCAGAGCCAGCTGTCACTCACGCAGCTGGGCGGATCCAGAGATAACTGTCGGGATCTGCTTCAGCTGCGGCGTCTCAGTATACCGCGAGCTGTAGCTCGCGGTATACTGAGCTTAGGGTGACTGGAGGACGCTTGTTTGTGTCCTCCCGTTACCCTAAGGAGAACTATGGGGAAAAGCCTTAACCCCATAGTTCTCCTTTAATGATCATTTCAATCTGACCTTGCATAATATTCAAACATCATATTAAATTGTCAGTCTGGTCACATTTAATACACTTTTAGCTGCAGATTAACTTTGCATAACATAGTAGCCATATGAATATATCACACTAGTTCAATATCCTAAAACACCGCTTGGTGACTGTTATGCATTATTTATAGGAATAAAATATAGCACTGCATTGCCTGCTTTTATAATCCACATAAATACGGTTCTAAAAAAAATAAAAAGTAGAATGTGCATATGCATCTGTTGAGGAAAATAACTTTGTTCAGCATGCTGAAGTATCTAAAAGGGGTTTTTACTTTATCAATGATTTATCCAGTTTTCAGTTTCATGACTGACATGACAGCAAAATAAGGTTTTTACGCTATTGCTTACCCTAAATGATGCCTACTTCTTCTCGGTGTGTTTCTTCTGCCGGTTGTAGGTAACCAGCGTGAGTTTAGCATAGCACAGATAATACCTACTCAGAGACCTATTGACCCCTGCTTCCTTTATAACTTGAACAGCTTTAAGGAACCAAATCCATGTCATTTTCTTTTTCAGATGTGTGCAGTCCGTTACACATTACAAATGAATCCTAATAGTAAAGTGACTTTTACAGCTTTAGAAAATGTTATGCTGTCAGGGTGAGCAGCTTATATGAAGCAGACCTAGACTTTAGGAGCCACAGATGGTTCTATGGCTGGACCTAACAAAACAAACTGGTAGCTGACAAGATTGGATTTAAGCCAACATAGCTCCTAGTCATAGGGCAGTATGGCTGCTGGTGTAGTAGAGAGCCACCCACATTGTGAAGCTGACTATAGAAAATTCTATACATTGTATACTAAAATGTTTCCCACTGCCTTCTGCCTCTCAGTCCTCATAATTACTGTCCCTACACAATTTGCACAATTTTTTTGATGGAATAGTGTACTGTGTACTTACACTTCACCCACTCTGACTCCACACAACTAAAACAAGGGATGGATTTTCATTACTAAAGTCTACAGTTACACAATCTGTGCCCCCTTAAAGTCGACCCTCACACTTAAATACTACTTCCTCTCCTTCTAATGTCCCCTGCTCCCTATAACATATTCACATCTGATTTTAGGGGTAAGGGGAAGCAAGTAACGTTTTCTGAAGATACTTGCTCCCACTTTCTCACCTAGGCCAGTGGTCCACCCTTCCCCAGGAGTCTCCTGAGATTACATATTCCAAGAGGCTTATCTGCCTGAAGTTCACGAGAGACTATGGACTTGCTACAAGAGATGCCAAAGACTGTAGACATGCTGCCGGAGATGGTAAACATACTATAGGAATTGTTGAAGACTAAGGACATGTTGCTTCAGGAGACACACAGCATGAGACTCCTAGAGATTACGACTATTACAGCTTTACTGATCTATGCTTCCACATCTGTGCTACCAACAGCCACCTTAAAAATTACTAGTGCCTTGTTTTTGAATTTTAAAGAGCTATTATGAAAGATCATAGGGAAAAAAACATAACAAGAGAAAAGGGATGGACAGTTGAGAAAAAGTAGGATAGTGTGAAATAAATAAACCAAACCATTTTACTACTGGAAGCAAGCCTGAAGAATACTTAACTTGCTTGTGTAAACACCTTGGTATGGTATCTGCAGGGCATTATATATACTAGGGTTATATGCTATATTATTAATAAAAGCATGACAAAACAAGCATTAAAAACATAACACAAAAACTTCAAAAATTATTCATGAGTAGTAATTAAAGTATATCTAAACTCAATTTTTTTAATTTTGGATACATAGGGAAACTGCCAGTTTTTTTCTGTTAATTCCACATTCACTTCCTGTCATGTGGACTCAAAGGAAAGTGAAAGGATATTTTTCCAACTTGGGGGATATCTCCTCTTAGACTTGTCGTAGGAGCAAGTGTCCCTATTGGAAGATCTCCCCTCTAATCCTGTTATGGTGGCAACTCAGAATTTGGGATTTAAACCTGACAGTTCATCTAACCCTTCAACACTCTACCCCCCAAAAAAAGAACCTTTGCCTTTAGTTATGTTTTAAAAACTAAAAAGTGACAGTAATATCCCTTTAAAGCAATGAGCCGCAGTGAAATGGTATTATTTCTCCGAACACTGCAGAGATTTGCCAGTCTTTATCAGTAGTCTGCATACCAAGAAACCCCAACCAAACAATATAATAGGATTTTCAGGTTATCGTTATTTTCAAAGCTTATGCATTTCACAAATTGTCTTCAGAAGAGATATTTCATGATATGGCTTTAAGACCCACCTTGGGACACAGCAGCCGAAATAACGGACACAGCTTTCTAATTAGCCTTAGAATAAAATGACAAGAATAGAGGCAGCAAGGAAAATCCATAAACAGCTTCATTATGTGAGCTAGGGTTTTTTTGTGTGTTTTTTTTTTATTTCCAAAGCTGGGAACACAAAGGGATAATTCCATTAACTCATCTCTTCAATATAGTATCAGTGTATCAATAGTTAAGTAGCTGGGTTCTGCAGGGAAACGGGATTGCATCAGATATGGTACAAACATAAATGAAGCAAGTTTTCCCCTTAGGAAAGGCAGCGACAATAAAGGCTACAGTAACTATATAGGATCCACAACTTTTCATGCAGAACTAGTTAATTTACAACTGTAACAAATCATATTTCAGCTTCCCAGGGTAGAGCAGTGCAAGATAAATTCTGATTGGGTGCTATGCAATACATGAAAATGGAAGGTTCACTTTACTCAGAGCCCCCACCACCACAAATACATGTGGCTTGAAAAATAATAATAAAGTTTATGCAACAAAAACATTTACAAAAATACCCTGGTCTGTCTACAGACACTTCAATGAGGCATGAGTGAGCTTACCATGGGTCCTGGGAAAGTTAGGCACTCAATATCCCACAAGAAGGTGGTCCTGAAATGGGCTGGCACATTGATGTCACCCACTCCTTCCAGAAATGTCAGAAGCTTGCCAGTGTTCCCCTGCTGCTCTTGCTTCCACACAGCTAGCAACATTAATCGGGGCTACTGAGTAAGGGAGAACACCTGACAGCCTTTCATGCGACAGGGTTAGGGTCTTGGAGGAAGTAGGAGCTTGGAGGAAGTGCTGAAAATATGGTATCTTGGGGTTCAGGGAGTACTCTCTACACTGTCACTTTATCTTGAATGGTCAAGGTTTACCATGTTAACTCTTATACAAGATTTCAGTTATTGGGTTTATAGCCATTAACAAAAAAAAAACAAGAAGAACATGGTAGCTGCTGTTGTTCTACTCTACATGTGAAAATGCTAGTCGGCTGTCGTTCTTGCTTACCCTCTTGCTTCAGTATTTTAGTCACTGATCAGCACATAGGAACTTTTGACGTTTCTCTGGCTTCCCTGATCTTCCTACTTGTTCCTGGTTAGTGATTCAGAAAGTTTTGAAGGCCATGGGTCAGCAAAGCAGCCACACAACTAACAGTTTCAGAAGGAGGTCAGCAATGGCAGGCCTCATAGTTACTTAAAGTGGAACAACAATTTAATGTCTCTCAAACAGTAAGTTTTAAGACATAGCAACTGTGAAGGTTGTCAGTGTGCTTATTTCAGCTATAAACTAAACTTTCAAGTCCTCAAATGGTGGGTGTCATATCTGTAGAGCACCATGGCAACTGCAATCCAAATAAAGTCTAAGATGGCACCTTCCTTGGCCATAAGGGATAGGAGGTTGTAGTTCCGCTTTAAAACAGCATGGAGTCAAACTGGACTGGTTCCAAAAACTACCACTAGGAAAGTAAAGTATTGTACCTACCTTCCCAATCTTTCTCCTTTACAGCATTGACAGCACAAACAAAGTATGCTTATGTGGAGGATAAAGGGCCAGTTCCACTGTGTCATAGGGAGAGGGTTCTCTTTTTATTTAAAGCCTTAAAGCAAACCTGTTTGTTTCCTTAAAATGATTGAAGCAAAGTTTCTCTTTAATTATTCCAGATAAATTATTGCATTCAAGACTGCAAGGACAAGTAACTCAGCTATATTCAGCTGAAATGAGAAATGTCTGTATTGTTCCAGAATAACCACTCATTCCTCAACTGCCAATTTTCAGGACTATTCTGAATCTGACTGACTAAAGACAAAGCGTGCTGTTCCTATTTTAGTCACTTTGGTCAATGACATTACTGAAAATGTCGAGTTCATAAAAAAGTTCAGATATTTAACAAGAAAACGATCCATTCCGCAAGCTGTGCCTGTATGTACAGTGGGAGCAGGCAGGTACAAGGGGGAAGAAGGTAAGGATTTATTCTGTACAGAGGGGAAATACTATAATGAGCTGGCAACTTGGAACATGTATAGCAAAATATAGAAACCAGGAATCTCTGCTTTTAGTGCAAAGTTTGATAGATGTGTGATAGGGAGTAGAGCAGTGGTTAATGAAGTATTAGTAACTACATATGGTCACACTCCCCTAACACATGCTCTAGCACAATGTTTCTCATCCAGGATTCCGTGAAACCCTATGATGCCTCCAGAGGTTGCCTATCTATAAATGTAACTACTAATGTACAGTATATTCTTTCTTCAACTGTCTACCAATGTAAATGCTCCCTTCTCCCACTGGCCTGAAATGTAAGAGGCCCTTCTCTATTGACTACCAATATTGGGGGGCTTTCTCCACTGAGCATCAATAAGGGGCGCACTTTTACTGACCATCACTGTAACGGGTGGAGGCTACATTAGTGACCACTTCAATTTTAACTGTCTACTTTCCTTGTCATTATTATTATTTTATTATTAGGTAAAGCATGGGGTTGTTAGGAATTATTCGATTTGGGTGTCAGATACAATACACTAAGTACACCATATTCTTTATTTTGTTTATGATTATATCTACCACTTACTGATCACACTATGAACATTGAGCTGTAGATATGATAATTTTAGCAGGGGTTCCCTGAGTCCTGAAAATCATTTCAAGGGTTTCTTTGGGTCAAAAATGTTGATCTAGCTCATCGATTTATTATTAAATCTGTTTCTGTTTATAAAGCTGAAGACATGAGAATATTCACACTTAGGATATTTTATTGTTGCTGCCCACCCTATTAGAGACACTCTCACTAGGCTCACTCACTATTTAAGAGACAGTGTGCCCACCCGCTCAGCAAGGTATACTCACCCATCCAAGAACCATTGCAAACTTACTGCTACAAGGTCCACCTTTGCTTAGCTCCAGTGTTGGGTGGTGTTGGGGCTTACGACAGGTCAGCGTTCAATCCTAGTGATTGGACACTTGTCACATGGGGCAAGTCACACTTCCCCCATACCTCTAAGCCCTGTTGGCTACAGCCACAGAGCAAGGACTCACATAGAGCAAGAAGATGTTGAGAGAGTACGGATAGTAGAGTATGACTTCCTGGGTGGGAGGAGGGCTATCAGGAGGCATTATCACTTTCCTATGAATTGGCAAAAAGACAATAATTCTTTAAGATGATTGGGAGCTATGCTGTGTCTGTGCCAGTCCTCACCTATTCACACCTATGACGTGTTGATTAGTAGGAAGAGTGCCCTAACACAGCTTTTAGTTTTTAAAAATCTTCCACATGACTGTTAAAGGACTGCAGGCTTCATAAAAATATTTTTTTTCCTTCTAAATAAAAGGTACAGCTTTTCTGAACGTACCTCTGGGTTACAATATACTACTAAATTAGATTTTAAAAGAGTTCAAAAGAGTTCTCCTTTAAACGCTACAATAAATGAATCCATTCTCTTCCGTCATTTACCTTCATGGCAGTTGTTTAACTTTCTATGCAGTGGCTTATTAAAAGGAAAATCGAGTTGCTTTTATGTTTAACTAAATGAAAATGATGTGCGGATCTCAAGGTAAATTATGTACAAATTAATCTTGAGAAGTTTAAATGATATAGAGATTTTCTTTTCAACAGCTAGCATGTAAGAGCAGAGCAGGCCCAGACGTAATCAGGATTCAGTTGGGCAATTCTTGTCTGATGAGCTCCCTACCTGGTCATTAATTATAGAGAAACATGATCAGTGAATCTCTGTTTGGAGGCAAAAGATTTCTAGTAATAAATAATGTGCATACTGTGTATTTGAACTACTTCTAAAGCCCTCTTATTCTCCGTACAGAGGTTTGTGTGGACATTAGGATTAAATAATTATATCTTTGATCCAACCCTGGCTTTCCAGCAAACAATTCCTGAGCAGATCATTTCATCAGCTGACTGGCCAGTATTAAAGAAAATGTTAAATTGAGAGAGAGAGAAAAATGAGTTAATTGCACCTCAGGTTGTGACAATAAGCACTCACGATACTCTTCCAATAGTACACTAAGAAGGAGAGCAGGAGGTTGAGGAAAGGGAAATCCCAGCCACAAGATACAACAAAGTAAAAAACAAAAAACTATAATCACAGTACATAAAAATTGATTAAAGCCTAGCTTTATAACCCCTGCTCCCCCTTGCCAACTCGCCCCCCTCTGGATGTAGCACTTCATGTTTTTTATTACTTACCTTTTTCACTTGTGTTTTGACAGGTCACATGACATGGGTCTGTCTCACCCTTGGTCCTCTCCCAGCAGTGGGGGGTCCTGGACGATGCACAGAGGGCTGCTAGTGTGAAAAATTCAGCGCTATTCTCTGTTCCAAAACAATGTAAGTGCATGATGCTGTACTCAGGTGGCAGGGCCATGACACCCTGCATTCACAGTTTGTAAAGTTGAGTGATATTGGATATCATGCAACCCAGAAGACTTAGGACATCTTGTGACGAAGAAGAGGTACTGTATGGGGCCGCTCCCTTTTTTTAACCAATGCCTGAGGGACAGCTAATAAAAAATAGCTGGACTTTAATACCATCGCTATGTCTATGTCTAAGCTTCATGAGGGACTGATGTGATGTAAAGTGCTGCGTAAAGTGTTGGTGCTACAGTATATAAATGCTTGTAATAAATAAATGCTTGTTAAGTCTAGGAGTAGAGGAACAAGCTTCAATACTCACCTTATTCCTTATTCCAGTGCTCTCCTCTACTGTGGTACTTGCAGGGTTGTAGGCGGGCCCTCGCTGTCCTCATGTACAATGAGTACAATTAGTCCTGAGTTGAACATGATGACATCCAATTGTGACTGCCAGTAGGAGTGCTTTAGGAAAGGAGGCTTTGGGGTGGAGGAAGCCAACCAGAGCATGGAATAGGAGATAAGTATCACAGCTTTCTACTCTACCACTAGACCTAACAAGCATTTATCCATTGCAGTGTGGCGAGGTCCCACTGCAAGGGTAGTTTTTTTTTCAAAAAATCCCGGAGTTCAGCTTTAATTCTTAAAGCAGAAATCCAGGGCAGTGGCATCACAAGTGGGGGTGCGGCCCGCTCCAGGTGACACCATCAGAGGGGGTGACACCAAAATGACTGACAGACAGGCACTCGGTCATGGACATACCTTATCCTGCTGGATAATCATCCCCTCCTCTCTTTGCCGGTGTCAATCTGGAAGATGGGCACTGGCAGTGAAGTACATATGATGTCATTACGTGCGTAATGATGTCACGCGTTACCTAGTGGCCTGCGCATCGGGTGACACCCGGCCTGATGATGCCTCTGCTCTAGAGAAATGTATTATTAAATGCTCCTTTTGGTCTAGGGAGGAAAATAACAAAGCTATACTAACCTGATCCTCCGAGCCGGCCGGCTGTAACAGCGATCCCTTTTACCAGTCTCCTCCTCCGCTGCAGCAATGCAATGTTCCTCAGCTTCCTCATATACACTGTGTCTAGAACATGATGATTTGCAGGACCTTAGATTACTGCAGCAGAGGGGGAGAGAGGCTCCAGGGACCGGTCTAAGAGCCGTTTGGCTCAGAGGATTAGGTTAGTATAACCTTTTAATTTTTTTCCCTAGACACAAATGAGCACTTAACCCTGTAGCACCACTGCAAGGGTTAATAATGATATACCTCCTAGTTCTTTAACCTTTGTGAAGTTTGTATATCTTTCCCATGTTTTCATGGCGTTCCTGCCTAAAATGCATTCTAACAGGTTAATGAGTTTCGATCCATATAGGTCTTATAGTGTTCTGTATGACTGGTGAACTGGCATTAGGTCACAAGCTATTTCAGGAGCAGGGACTTATGATATCATCACTTTGATAAGCATTGTAAAAGTTATCAGAGTTATATAAATAAAGACAAGTCATCTAAGGCAAAAGCAGCTATTTTTCGTGCTTGCTGACTAGATCTTAAAGGTTATAGTGGTGGCTGTAACACAGAGACTGAAGCTCAGCTGAGTTCAATGCAGACTGACACTGGTCACTAGTGGAGATAACATCACATGAGATGTGGACTCAAATGCCCCTGATTATAGACTTCAGAGATGTGCATCAACATCAGAGAAAGGAATTATTCACTGAGACACCAAAGCTTCAAATGATCCTTTTTGCTGACACTAGATGCCATTAATGTACAGTACAATAAACATCACACTTACAGTAGTCCCATGTTTCATATATGCCTAGGGTAACATATTTTTTTTAATATGGGTCCTGAAAGCTTTGTATTTAAAATAAATACAATTCTGAACTAAATTTGTGAGTTTTGGGACACTACAAAAAAATGTTGAGCAAAAGCAGTGGGAATTAAAACATAAGCAAAATTAATGGACTTAAAGTGTATCTAAACCAAAATGCAACAATGTAATTTATTGTAATTACCAATTATTAGATATGTTGGCTATCTTAGCTCTCATCTTTTAGGCCTGGTTCACACCTGGGCATTTTACAGCGCGTTGCTACGCGCTGTAAATCGCTCAACATGTGAAAAACAATAATTGCCTATGGGCATGGTTCCATTGGCATTCCCGAGTGTGGATCGGGGTTAACAAAGCAGTAACCGCGAGCCACACTCGAGAATACAGCGTACAGGTCTTACCTTGTCCACAATCCCCGCTGTGTCCTCCGGCGGCTGCCGACTTCCGGGTTCCGTCCCTTGAGAGCGGCCGCGTCGCAGGGGGGCCGAGCTGGCGGGAAGTTTGAAAGTGAAAAAAATAGAGAAAATAAGGAAAAAAACAAAAGAAAATCATACCGCCAGTGAAACACCTGTTTCACTGAACGGAAAAACGTTTTTTTTGGGTTTTTTTTGCTTTTTTTTTCACCTGGTGATCTGTCCAGCAAAAGGGTTGAGACAAACAATCTAAAGTGATACTAAACTAATTAACTAAACCTTAAAAATGCATTAAATACATCAACAAGTAACAAATGTATCTTATTTGTGTATCACTCAGCTGTAGATCTTTAAATCATCTCTGAATTGGCGCTGACACTGTCCTTCCTTCTGGAGGGTGGCTACTTTTGTTCCCCATAGTACCTGTGTGTGTTGTAAAGTAGTCACCACTCCAAGCTCACTCCCGTGATGGGCTACAATCTCACGTTTAGTTTAATCATTTGTATTGCAGTCCATCACAGGAGTGAACTTGGGAAAATGGAATTACCCGCTCAAATCTGGCCCCCTCTCACAACCGCATTTCTCAGGGCGGGTTACCTGATAGTGATCACATTGTACCATGCCTTTGTGATGTGCATTGAAAGAGCCATTTGTAGTCTTCATCAGAAGCCTATTTCACAAGGTGACAATGTGACAATGCAGGAGCACAATTGCATGCCTCCCAGCTGTCCCTCATTTGGAGACACTGTCCCTCTTTCAGAATGAGAGTCCTCTGTCCCTCTTTCTCTTCAGTTGTCCCTGTTGGCCTGATGTACAGATAGCATTCTACGAAAATGGTTCTCTTAAAAACGTTCTAACTACCAAAAGTGTTATTCTGCACTATTAGCGTCATCTTATCTCCTAATTATCTTGTTTGTTATTTTGAAATGCCAGGAAAGGAAAAGTAATGGTGGAATAAAAACAATTCTGGGTTTAACCAATTATTTTTGGCATAAAAATTCTTAATTATCCACCTAAGCCATCGTTCACACCTGAACGTTTTGTAGCGCGTTCTACGCTCGAAGAACGTTCTACAAAACGCGCTACAAAACGGTCCACGCCTGAAAAGGTACAGGAGCTTCTTTGCGGCGTATTGGGACGTTTTGTAGCGCGTTCGTGCAACATAACAATTGTTTATGTACTAACCTATTTATGGACATGCAGGTAAAACTGAAGAACTTGTCCTCATGTCCACGGAGTGTCTGACACATGGCCCAAAACTGGCCTCTTTCTTCCCGGTTGGCTATTACCGGATGGACCCAGAAACGTCGCCTGCGATCCCTCCTTCTCCACAATGTAATTAAGCGCAGTGCTGCAACGACTGCTGCAGTCCTTCTTCTTTTTGTCAGCTCCATAATCAATCCAAAATCACAACTCTCACAACTCTTTTCTGCACAAAAGACACCGCACGGTCTTTTGCATACAGGAAAGGGAAATGCAGGAAATGCTCAGGAACTGTTTTTCATTGGACGCTTGTGGAAAGACAGGAATTCTTCTTCATTGGACACCTCTGTTGTGTCTCCAAAGCGCTCCAAAACGCGCGTGCGTCGCGCGTTTCCAATGTACAAAAACGCGCTAAAATCGCACATTAAAACGCCGGGAGGAAAACACGCATGTGACGCGCTTATGAAAAACGCCCAGGTGTGAACGCAGGCTAACTGGGGGCATGGCAGGGGTGTGTCCATTAACTAAAATAATTGTCCTAGAAGGTTTTCCTCTTTCTCATCTTAGTAGTGAGGTATGCAATTGGTGGACTTTGTCAAATCCATGGCGTTCAATAAAATAACACCTGGTGATCCTGCCATGAAGGTTCTTGTTCAGATTCTTCCCGTTATGGGGTACAAACTCTCTGCCCCTGTCTCCCAGTTGCTTTCCTGCATTGTCAACCTGTCAAATGCTCATCAGAATGCTGGCACTGAGCGATGACATGCTGAAGCGAGTACACATAGACAGGAATTGGCTGAAAAAGATGAGAACAGCAGCACTGAGATAATAAAGAAGATTAAAGGAGAACTATGAGGGGAGTGCTTTTCACTCATCCTCATAGTTCTAGCCAACCTGTGGCAATGAAACTGTCACAGGTCGGCTCAGTAGATCGGGAAGTGAGCGAACACATACCGGCGTTCGCTCACTCCTCGATCTTGTCACGGCACAGAGCCGTGACAGGGGAGGCACTGGATTCCCCCCTCCCCGCTCCGATCCTCCAGCGCTGACTGGCGGAACGGACGGGGGAGGGGGCGGGTACAGCTGGCTGTGCCTCTAGATAGGCAGAGCCAGCTGTCAATGCCACAGCTGGGTGGATCCCGACAGTATTGTCGGGATCCATCCCGGCTGCGGCGTATACTGCGGCTAGTTTGTGTCCTCCCGTTACCCTTAGGAGAACTATGGGGAAAAGCCCTAACCCCATAGTTCTCCTTTAATAAAGCTGAAAACAGTATTTTATAGCAAAAAAAAGGGCAACTCTTGATGATGCACAGTGCTTTAGCAAACTAATTGTCACCCAGTTGGGGTTTACAACTACATTTAAAGTGGACCTTTCAGTCCTCTTTCGAGTCTGCATGAACAAATTCCTGACATGTCACAATATACATCCAAAGTACTATTATTTAGAAAAGCTCTACTTTTCATCATTAAAAGCTGTCCTTGAGCTCCAGCCCAGTGACTTTGCTAGGCTAAGATGATGTAATCAGTCTGCTGCAGGCAGAAGGAAGCATTTTCTCAGTTACCTCTCCCCCACTGATGGGACAATACATTGTAACTATAAGACCACACACTTGATCACGCTTGTGATTAGGACTATATTGTGAATTTCATTGGCAAGAATCTTCGGGGTTCCTGTGGCCAAAATGACAGGTAATTGTGAATAGCTGCAGCCTATACAAAGCGGTGACAAGCTAGTGAATGTAGCAGTTTGCAGCTTAACAGATGTAACTGGACATCCAGCAGTTGCCTGCAATTGGAGACAAGTGATCATCCTCTGTCCCTAAATGCAGGTAAGGGTTGGATATGAAAACAGCTGTGAACGGCCATGGGGAGCTGAATCCGCCATCAGACTGTCATTGTCAAGACTGACAGTATATGGGGCAATAAGAATGATTTCTCTCCTGGCCCATAGAAGTCTATTGGATTCTACCACACAGGCAACAGGATATGGAGACAGCATTTAGTGACAGTGGTGCTGATCTTCTCAAACCTGCATCCTCTGGCATCAGAGATCTCTAGTCACTAATAACTTATTTGCAGCTCTCTTCAGTAGATCATGTGACATGTAAGAGCCCCAAATAAATTATTAGTGGTGTGACGTGAGACTTTATGTTCTGGTAGGTGATTGGTGATATCTGTGGAGATCGCTACAGATTAGAGGAGATCAACAGCAATGTCTTTAAATTTCGAGTCCGCTCTAGAGGTAGTGTACCATTTTTAACATTGTGTTTCTACCAAGAATGTACCAGGTATCAGAGCCATTTTAGCTTATGTCAATGACACAAGTGCACATGCATAGTAGCTTTGACATTTATATGTAGTCCAGCACCATCCACAACAGCCATACCCAGCAGAAACACATGCAGAATGGTCCCTACATCAGGTATATCAGGCACTGAAGTAAAATTCAAAGCTTGCCTTTTCCTGTATTGGGGAGCTTCCTCTAGAGCTTCCATACTGATCCAGTCCAGAAAAATTCCCAGAGTGCTTAGCAGCTAGTCAACCACAAAAGTTTAAACTGTTTCAACGATTTGTGTTAAAGACAGGTTTTTGTTGCATGTATTTGCAAATATATGTGAAGCCACACTTCTGCATCAAGGCATCTCTTAACCTCAATCTAACAGAGCTTCCATCTTGGGACAGATAGGAATGTCAATGAAAAAATGGGAACAGGTACCCCTTAGAGGTAGCCCCTTCCTGCTTAAAGGAGAATTATGAGGCAAGTGATTTTCACTCAGCCTCATAATCTGAGCCGACCTGTGACAATGAAACTGTCACAGGTCGGCTCAGTAGAATGGGAAGTGAGCGAACACATACCGTCGCTCGCTCACTTCTCGATCTATCACTGCAGAGAGCCGTGACTGTCACTCACGGCTCCCTGCAGGGATTTCCCCTCTCCTGTCCGATCCTCCAGCGCTGACTGGCAAAATGGACGGGGGAGGGGGCGGCACAGCTGGCTCTGCCTCTATATAGGCAGAGCCAGCTGTCAATGCCACAGCTGGGTGGATCCCGACAGTATTGTCGGGATCCATCCCGGCTGCGGCGTCTCAGTATACCGCGAGCTGTAGCTTGAGGTATACTGAGCTTTGGGTCACGGGAGAACACTAGTTTGTGTTCTCCTGTGACCCTTAGGAGAACTATGGGGAAAAGCCCTCATCCCATAGTTCTCTTTTAAAGCTGCAAAGACACATCAGACACCCATACTCACTTGATGTCAGCTGCAGACCCTATTGGTTCTTGATACTATCCAAGAACAAACTCAGCAAGTTTTATCCTTCATGTAAACTGCATATAATTACAGCTCCCTATATCTCTGGATGTAAAAATTGCTTTGACATGTGGATTTTATTCATAGTAAGCTCAGCTTACGTATTTTTCCTTCATTAGTTTGTGACAGGTTAGCTCTAAAGTATTCTCCAAGTAGTGGAGTAATGCAAAGGGAATTGGTTATCTGCAAAATGCAGCAACTCATCAAAACTAATTAGCTTCAGTAACCTGCTGTGGGATACTGCACTTTGGACTATCATTAAGCCTGTATTTATTCCCTAAATTTCTACATAACATATTCTATTTCAGATAAACCTTACAACCCTTTTTGTGAACAGTTTCTGCATTATATGATATTTTCATTTCTTCTAAGCATGGTGATACCCCCTTAAGAGGCAGATCTATCACACCTTGCACTCACAGGATGGCCTTGGCCTTCTAAGTTAAACTATGGCCTTTTATATAAACAAAATATGTGCTGCAGCATTCAATTATAAGTGCATCTACACTCACAGTTTTCTCTTAGCCCTCCAACACAGTGCCACAAATACCTGTTGATCCTGCCAGTGAAGTCCCCCTAGTGCAGCTTTCTGTGATTTTGGGTCAATGATGGAGCACTGCTCCTGATTTCATAGCAGAGTTGTCACCATCATATAGGCTGTGTCTGCCTGCACAACAGTGGGAGGAAAAAATGTTTGCAGGGGGCATGGCTTTTAGCATTGTCGCTGCTGATTCACAAACATGTTGTTTGTCAATCATCAGCACCTGGATCTTTTAAGCCCTCGTTCACACCTGACCGTTTTGTAGCGCGTTCTACGCTCTACGTTCTACGCGCGAACGCTCTACAAAACGGTTAAAAATATAAATTGCATTGTAGTTAATGGTCTCGTTCCCACCTTGCCGTCTTTCCGCCCGTCCCTAACGCCCTACAAAACGGCCCACGCCTGAAAAGGTCCAGGTACTACTTTGGGCCGTTTTGTAGGGCGTTTTCCATTGGGATACAGCCAAGTAGCCTTCGGAATCGCGCGACGGTCGCCCGACTTTTTTACCGCAAATCGCATATGCAATACGCCTAGGTGTGAACCAGGCCCTAGACTGTCACACAGGAGGCTTTAGTTATGCTTTAAATGATGTTGAGCATTTTCTAACCAGAAGACTTAAAGCATCTAGTGGCAGAAAGAAATGACTGCAGGAAACAGCGCCAGAGAGGAGGTAAGTATTGCAACCAGAGATGCATTTTTAAGTTTACACCTCCTGGAGCATCATTTAAAAAAAAGAAATACATTCTGCTCAGAGTTGGACTTTAATGTCCATATATATGGTTACCACTGTAAATATTTTCTCCTGTATGAAACCACCTATCCTCTATAACAGGGGTGCCCATTAGGTAGATCGTGATCTACCAGTAGCTCTCAAAGCCGATGCTGGTAGATCCCGAAGGGTGTGAATGGCGGCCCCTTTATTCCATTTTGGTATATTTATTTCGCTGTGCACACATGATTACCTATTAGCCTGAGTCTGCTGAGCCAAGCTCCCTGACACCTTTCTGGTGGATACTGGTGGTTGCAGTGCTATGTATTACATCAAAGAATATTAGTTTACACAGCTTGTTGCACTACACTGTTTGCAAAATACAGCAAGGTGAGCCAGGAGAGAGAGCGGGGAGAGACAGCCAGAGAAGAGAGCAAAGAGAGACAGCCAGGAGAGAGAGAGAGCGAGGAATGACAGCCAAGAGAGAGAGCAAGGAATGACAGCTAGGAGAGAGAGAGAGCGAGGAATGACAGCCAGGAGAGAGAGCGAGGAGAGACAGCCAGGAGAGAGAGAGCGAGGGAGGTTTTTTTTCCGTTGGTAGATCTCGTGTAGCCTGTCATTTGAAAAGTAGATCTTAACACAAAAAATTGTGGGCACCCCTGCTCTATAACATCCATTCTCAACCAGGGTGCCGTGACACACTGATGTGCCTCCTGGCTTCCTCAGGGGTGTCTCAAAATGTTGTGGTAGTGGGACTGTGATGTGAAGGGGAGCAACGAAGACTGATGTGAAGGTGGCTCCTGATGTAGAAAGGGAACTCTGTGAAAAGGGGGACTGTGATATAAAAGTGGGGCTTCTGATGTGACAAGGGGCTACTGATGCAAAGGGTGACTCTGATGTGATAGGGGGATCTTGATTTGAAGGAGCACTTCAATGTGAAGTCTTTCGATTTTTAGTGTTTCTTTGTGTGGGGTCCCCCTTAGCATCTATGACATTTTAGACTAGGGTGCCTTGAAATTTTTTCATACTTTTAAAGGGTGCCGTGACTAAAAAAAGGTAGAAAAATGCTGCTTTATAATATATCATAGTGGCACATGTCTGCAAGGATCCCAGATCCCATGAAGATATGTGTCTTTTTTCTAATTTTGCTATGCCTGCAGTAATTCAGTGGACTTAGTGGAGAGTGTGCATACAGTCACAGCTTTTGACAATATCATTGTGAAAAGTAAAAGGGTTAACATAAGATGATCATTACCCATTCTGAGCACATCTTGCTAGATCAAGTAGTAGAAACAACCCCCCCCCACCACCACCAGTTTTTAAGGACTTTGCCCCAGGGCCAAAGTACCTTATCCTTTCATCATACCCCTTTGTCATGAGGGTCCACATGAGAAACCTATTTAATACCACACAAATGATTAACTCATTATATATATATAACATAGTTTTATCCTATACAAAAATATCTAATATTGGGTGTCTAATACCAACAGTCATTGTGTAATAGTGATCACAATGTGATTACTTTTAATATTGAACACAGAAAAGGGAAGTGTACTGGAAGGACTAGAACCCTAAACTTCAGAAGGGCCAACTTTGATAAGCTGCGCAACCTAGTGGGGGAAATAAAATGGGAAAACTTATTTCAAAACCTAAACACAGACCAGATGTATAGAGGGAATTTCTTGAAAGAAAAGGGTAATTCCTAAAACGTTGTCTCCTTATTGGAAAATTTCCCCTCACCCCATGTTCCTGTGACAACTCCCAGTCCATGTTCCTATAAGAAAAAACAATTGTGGATTTCTCTTCACTTCCTGTACTGAAGCCGAGGGTCACCAGGACAAATATAATGGGTGTTTAAATCCTGATCTGGACCACCTTTGCATGTTCCAGTTCTTTTTGTTGCAATTTCCATAATATAAAATAAATACAAAATGGAGAGAATGTACACCTTCTATTGGCCACAACAGATCTGCATACGCAGGAGCAGAGAGTAGAGTCATCAATAGAGTCCCTGAGGGATATAATAAGCTGTCAGGTGAGTTATTTCTCCAGCAAAAACCCAAATACAGTTTTGGGTTGGAATGACCCTTTAATGTATGTGATCACTCTAGTCCTTAATAGGGTTCATTTTTATTCCTCTTCTAAGGGGTCAGCCTTGACATCCCTGAGCGATGAACTTGTTACACATTACTGTTTACAGTCAGGGAGTTGCCGCAAGATCCCTGCAACAGCATTTGCTGTGCATGCAGCAGCCGTGAATGATTAAGCCATAAATACCACAACTGCCAAAAAATCCCTTCTGCCTTGAAAATAATCCACACTGTACAGGATTTAAACACTGCGAGGTACAGCAGACCACGACCCACACAGCGCCAGCGAGCTCACAGTTAACACATTCAAATGATGGGCAAACCCACTGCCCAATCCCTGGGCACCTGAAGCATTTTGAAAAGAAGGAGGACCAATAAGAACCCTAGAGAGGAGGGACTCCTAATGCTGGAGAGCTTTTTTTTTGTTCTCCTCATCATTTTACCTTTTTTTAGTTTAGTAAATTACTGCAGTAAGGAATATGCTAAGAAGTGCTGCCTTCTCCTGGCTTGCTATGGGGCAAGAAGCAACATCCAACAGTGTATGTCTTCCTTGATCAGCTGCTGTGCTCATAAGATGCCCCAAGACTGTGAAACTTAAAAACCAGAGCTTGCTATTGACTTTCTGCCGCCAGCAATGGGACAGGCTCAGACACACAGCAGAGGAGAGGAAAAGGCAAGGCTGGAGAAGTCTTGGGGCAATTAAGGGGGGGTGACAGATCTGGAGGGGTCCCCCTCTTCCCGCACACATCCTGTCCACCACCCCCCAACTCGACACAACCTTCCCTGTCTGCTGACACTTTGCATGGGATATCAGGAAACTGTAGCTTTGTGTTTGGAATACAGCAGCGCTGATTTGCTCCTATGACTTGCTGAGTGTCCGGCTGCTAAGTCACTTTGTATGGGCAGGACGCTGGCTTGCGCTTCAGTAAGAGGGAGCCGCTGTCCTTGGTGCTGAACGATCCTGTCTGGCTCTGCCCGCGATCCTGTCCTGCGGATCCTCTACAAGGGACATCTTGCATCTTGCTTCTCTGCAACGCTCCAGCACTTTTCTCCCTGAACAGCAACCCCACAGCACCGGAACCATGTGCAGCCTCAGTGCGCTGGGCATCTACCTATGGGAGACCCTGGTATTCTTCAGGTAATGGATCTGGGGAAGGGGTAGAGGGAGGTGGGAGAATTCTAAATGCTGGTGACACATTACAGCTGCTTCTTTTAATCCCAGACATTGCATATGTGTGATTTGTAACTGGCGTGCTTTACAAACGTATCCGAGGACTTTATGTAATTAGTGCTGCAAAATCTGTAACCGCAGTGCTGATGAAAACACCGTAGGCTGCTGGCAGGAGGGCGGCCACTAGTGGAAGTCTGCGGGTACTGCAACCAAGCGTGCTGCTGTCTCATTTTTTTTTTCTTTTTCTTTCTGCTCGATGTCCGCTAAGCATGCCTTTTAGAATATTAATATTACATGCAAGGCATAATCAGGCGTACATGCCATGATTGGATCACATCTGACACGCTGTAAAAAGATAAATTAGCTCCAGTGGACAAGGTAACCTTCAGCTTGCTCACTGGTATTGCAATATGGTTTTTTTTTATTATTATTATTGGCAGCGGTCTCTTCTGTTTTGCCCCAGACTACCTAAAAAAGTGAATTACGATCTGTAC
>NW_017306471.1:64374-73917 GCF_000935625.1 Nanorana parkeri
TTAATCACGTTTTGTCAGAGTTAAGTCATCGCCCAACCGGAGCCAGATATAATCTCTCCTATTTGTTTTGTGGTGATAGGTTGTATTTTTTTTTTGCTTTTTCAGAAGCAAAGACGACCCTGGGGATGGGGGGTGTAGGTCGGTGGTTTGTAATAAGTGCCTTATTTTTAAAAATCCCAAAATTCAGAGTAATTAATGTAAAGGATGACTTTTTTTAAAGGAATGGTTTATAAACGTTTTTAACATGAGCACGGACTGAGAACGGTAATTGTCATTAAAAAAGGATTTGAAATCCTCATGGGTCTATGAGAGGTATATAAAGAGCAGTTTTCATAATGACTTTGGGCAGTTTTATTACATTGTTGCATTATTGCACAGCTAATAAATGCCGTGCGGTTGAGGCCCAGAGACAGCTATAAAATTAAGCAGGAAAGGTATGACAGAAGTGAGTTAAGTAACATAGAGGAAAATGTGGTCTGAGTTTCTGTATGATTGGAAGTAATGCCTCTATAACCTGTCATGCTGAGATTAGGATTCCTGGGTATTCTGGTTTACTGCATCTCTACATTGCCCTGCGTAGCAGTCACATATCACTTGAAGGTACATTATTCATTAGTAATCAGATGCATGTACACTCTCTGAGCCATGTATAGAACTTGCAGGCCTTGTCCATACGGCTGGCTGACGTATGATTTTCCTTGTACGTGCCCCATAGCAATGTTCTGTGCAGGCTGCTGTAGCTGTTACAGGTATGATAGATTCTTCCAACAGTCTTGGTATTTCTTAGGCAGTTTCGGAGCTCCTTGCACAAAAGGATAAAACTGAACATTCAAAGACTTGTTGGAGTATAAGGTTACATTTTATTCATCCAAAAAAGCGTATTCATAAAATTTGAATAATAAGGATTTCATATAAGTTTTCCATAAAGCTTTATTTGGATGTAAGCTTTGACCCTTGCTGAATTTTTTTACGCATGATTATACTGCTAATAAAAGATTGAATTGAAGATTGAAGGTTGCAGGTGTGAGTAGATGAAAGGTTTCTATGCAGAATTCCTGGGATTCCTCTACACAACAGTATGAGATGTGTAGAGATCCTCAAGCATCTCCAAGTACAGCCAGTTCTTCTTCAACCTGAGATTGGGCCCCCAAAAATGCTCCACTAGGAGTTTTAGTAGGCACTTTCCAGTCAGAGGAAACCTGGGGGCTGGATCAGGTAATGCTGTCAAGATTAGGACTCCCAGTTGGCCTGGCCCCGGAACCTGCCAGGAACAACTATTCTCTGAATAATAATATTCATCCAAAAAAAGTGTATTCATCAAATTTGACAAATAAGGATTTGATTTACGTTTTCCATAAAACTTTATTTGGATGTAAGTTTTGAGCCTGGCTGAATTATTTTATAAAGGATTATACTGCTATTATAAGATTGAACAAGGTTGCAGGCGCAAGCAGCTAAA
Organism: Nanorana parkeri; assembly: GCF_000935625.1. NCBI lineage: Eukaryota > Metazoa > Chordata > Amphibia > Anura > Dicroglossidae > Nanorana > Nanorana parkeri. The sequence goes on from NW_017306471.1 coordinate 65,834, forward strand.
AGGTTTCTGTGGAGAATTGCCAGGCTTCCTCTAGCCAACAGTATGGGATGTGTAGAGATCCTCAAGCATCTCCAAGTAGAGCCAGTTCTTCTTCAATGTGAGATTGGGCCCCAAGAGTGCTCCACTAGGAGTTGTAGTAGGCACTTCCCAGTCAGAGGAAACCTAGGGGCTGGATCAGGTAATGCTGTCAAGATTAGGACTCCCAGTTGGCCTGCCTTGGAACCTGCCAGGAACAGCTATTCCCTGAATAGTCAGGGAATATGAAGAGAGAGGTCAGGACTGACTTCCCCTGCAGTTAGCATAGGATCAATGGTATAAAAGCATAGTATTAAAATGGTGATGATCGTCACTAGAAGGCATGTAGTCAATAATGTCAGGTGAAAGTGTGTGTCGATGTTTGGCCTACTTTAGCAAAATCAAAAGCTAAAGCTACTGTTCTTTAAACATTTACATTAATTTGGAGACACAGTTACATTGTCAGGCTAAAAAAAAAAAAAAACACATGTCCTTCAAGATCAACCAAAAGACAAAAATACATAAAAAAACCTGCATCATCAGAACCCACAGTGGATCCACATGAAAAAAAATCTTCCCAGGTCCCCAAAGGCAATTGGATCCTCCCTTCCTTAACAATATCCGTGATAAAAATTATAGAACAATAAGCTAATGCGAATAGAAAACCTAAAAAATTACTTGAAAGACCAAATAATTGCATTCATTAAAAGTACAGATATTTATTATTTTTACAACTTTTCTGTACAGCTTTATGTTTTATGCACAATGCCAGTTTAGGCAGAAGGAGGCTTGAATGACATTTGGCTTCATCCTTCATGGTATTACTGAATAGAAAGTCAACTATTTGTTGGGATATGATACTGTCCTCAAAACCACCATCATTTTAAGTATGTTTAGTGGTTATAAGTTATTTTTTAGTTTAACTGTGAATCTTTTTAAATGCCATTTACATTAAATAGCATAACGTTCTGCTTAGTCACCTTTCTAAGGCACTATGGACATGGGACAACAGGTGGATGTTAGTAAAAGATTCCAATGAACAAAGATCTCTTATACTATTGATAGACAACTTTGCGTTGGTTATCCGTGTCCTTTGACCTTCAACATTGTACCTTTCTCTTGGCAGTGTAGAAATATGAAGTTTTGGCCAAACATTTTCTAGCTCAGTCAACCACATTTTTTCTGATGTGTTTGCCCCATAGAATGCCAAATTCGTGAAACCTGTGAGAATGTTAGCGCATTATTGTCAGTGGATGCATCTTAGTGGGCTTGGCCTGGTCATGTCATGCCTGTGGTGTTGAATTTTATCTTTGCATAACTCATACCTCCTACTAAGCCCTACCTACACGTCTTCTAACCAGTGCACTTGCCTGACGTTGCACCTTCCTTATCCTAATAGACCAGGTATGAGACCTATGTACAGTGATAATCATCAGATCACTATGGATATTTAGGAAAGAACAAATAGGCATGAAAGTCCGCTATGCAGGCCATAATAGTCTGAGCATGTAGGACTGCCATTTAACTTGATGGTTTGGAACCTTGTGTAATCAGGGCCAGGCCCCTGAAAATGAGGAGAGGGCTATTCTGATATCTGCAGTGGTGGTGATATTTAGCTTTTATATTTAATTTTAGCTTTTATTTCTTGATAACTGTAAGTGTGCAATAACTATAATTACCGTACGGAGAATAGAGGGAATTTGGCTCCTCCCCATTTCTAACCTGGAATATGTTCATAAATATCAATAAGGTTTTAGCTCATTTTAATTGCTAATATTTCACAGTATTTCAAAAATGTCACGGACGTGAACAAATTGGGTAAGTGTCACCCTAAAGGAAAATACTGAAATACACTACTAGCTTGAGGGTATGCTGAGATGCATGTGATCACAGAGGACCAATCAGCAGTCTGCAGTGCATTCTGGAAGACAGAAGTTTCACAATTAATCTACATAGAAGCTTAGTGAGTATGCTGTATGCCACTTTACATATTTTAATCTGCCAAGAAGATTTCAACTTTGGATGTTTTATGCTGACATATGAAAAAGTTACCAGAGACAGGATCATCATCTTCGGTAACGTCAGACAGCATTCCATACATGTAGTTTTAACGTGACAGGTATGCATGGTATTTTTATTTAATACTGTTTGTCTTAAATTAAAGGGATATGACAACGGCTTTAGATAATTACGTTTTTAAAATGATAAATAAATAATTATATATATATATATATATTTATATCCATGAAAGTAGACATTTATATACGTAAACTCAATTGTGTAAAATCTCATATAAGTTAAAATGTAGGGATGCACCAATACAGGTTTTCCAAGTGCCAGTATTTTTTTTCGGTATTCACCTGTATCGAAAAGCAATATCAGAAGTCAAGCTGAGTAAGCAGGGCAGCATATAATGACTTGCCGCCAGCTTCCTGATTGGCCGGGAAGCCAGCTCCATGCTCCCTCATCGCCAGGTGATGAGGAAGCATGGAGCCGTCTTTCTTGCCAAACAGGAAGCTGGGGAGCGGGTAATGACTGACCCGCCCGGCTTCCTGATACCGGAAGTTCCGGTATTGGGATAAGTATTCGGGAGCATAGAAGAGAAGAGGTGAGCTCTGGAAACCTCCTTGGAGCAAGGAGTAAGGTAAGTATTATTCCCCTGCACCTAGTTGTAATGGGCATTTACCCTTGTGTAGGGGAGGTACAAGGGTATTTTTTTTATCCTTGCAGTTAGCTTTAAGGAAGAATTCCAATTTAGTGGAGGAAATAAATAAACATATGCATGTTTAGCTCTGAATATACGTAAATATGTTGTATCAATTGTGTCTGCTGAGATCTGCAATGAGCTCCTCAATATGCAAATCCAACAACCAGAAAAGGTAGTTGTTGACAGGAGATGTGGCTTCTCTCTGAGGAGGTTAAGGGAGTTATTGAAATTTCAGAATCCCAGCATCTCTAGAAATGTTTTTTTTGCCTATTAGTGCTGCAGATCCTGTACTTGGTATAGGTACAGCACCATCTAGCGTTGAAGGAAAGGAGATTTGTTTTGTAGGGAAACAAGAGATGCAGAATTTAATCTGTTTATTTGCATAAATGCATGAGGTGCTCAGAGTTAAGAAAAGCCACTTAGGAATGCTGTTTTTATTTTATGCATTCCAGGGATGGCTAGAATCCAAAATAACAAATATCTAACGAGGGTTGCCATTTCTCTTAGGCAGGGCCGTCTTTAAGGTGGGGCAAAAGGGGCAGCTGCCCCGGGCCCAGTCATTGTTGTGGGACCCTAGCATAAGGCTCAGGCGGCTGGCATTGGATGAATGCACCCTGCACCGGCCTTGTACACCCATAAGCTAGTGCTAATGCTGCATCTGCACTGGCCACCTCGGCAACACCACCCCATCCCGACCGCTGGGGGCAGCAGCCTCTCCTCCCTACGAGAATCTGTAATCTTTGCAGCCAGGGATGTCACCTCCCGCACAGTCTGTGGAGGAGGACGGATTGTTCCCAGCACAGTGCCGCATGGGGTCCCGGCCTCCCCTCTCTATGGCTGTAGCCTCAGCCACCCCCTGCTCATGTGAGTCCTCAGGGCTGCTGATTCAGGCCTCTTTCGTGTGAGGGGATAAAGGGGGAGGTGTGGCATTGCGACTGGGTGATGTTATATGACATCACTGCTGGTATCACAGAGTGGGATGTCATCCCCATCATCGCCAATGTGTCACCATCATAGTGGGTGTCTGTGGATGTTCCATGGAGACATGGATGTGGCATGTATGCCACTGCTGGTACATGGCATAATGCTGCCTGGTAATAATACTGACTCCAGTGGACATGCTCAGGTGGCAGATTATACACACATTTACCCTGAAAGGAGAATTATGGGATGAGTGAAATACATTCATCCCCATATCGGCTCTATTGATCAAGAACTGAGCGATCACAAACGTAAGGGGTGTAGCAGGGGCTTGGCAGGTAGGGGGAGGGTTGTGATGATAATGCTGTCTGGTAAGAATAATACTGACTCCAGTGGACATGCTAAGGTGTCATTATTATTGTTGTTACTCTATGCAGTGGAAGAGATGGGTAGCAGCTTATCCACACATTTACTCTGAAAGGAGAATTATGGGATGAGTGAAATACATAGAGTCGATGTGTGACACTGTAGCCGTCACATGTCGGCTCTATTGATCAAAAACTGACCGATCCGATCACATACTGCTCATCACTCAGTTTCCCGATCTTCAAGTAAGAGGCGGGGTGTAGCAGGGGCTTGGCAGGTAGGGAGAGGGCCATGGGGGGGGGCAAGAAAATGTTTGCCCAGGGCCCAATCGATATTAAAGACGGCTCTGCTCCTAGGACCTCTCTCCATGAGCTTTCAATACAGATTGCTTTTGGTGTCAATTTGAAATGCTTCTGTGATTGCCATTTACATGGTATAATAAATAAATAAAAAATAAAAATTTCTGCTTACATACTACTTGCTTTTTGCTGAAATAATTTACCTTTGGAATGCAAGGGAGTTGGGGAGTTAATATTTAACCTTATCAACCCTGTCTGTACTGTTATGGCAGATTAACTAGATTAAACACTGTCTGTCCTAACAAAAAATAAAGATCTAGAAGCATTGTATGTTAATGAAGGGAAGCTCAGTCTATCCCTAGTCTTTCTGTGAGGACAGCCAGAGTTTCCTGTCACTTTGAAACTGAAAGCTTCAAAGGCAAGCTTCAAAGACAGTTGCATCTAAAAGGTAAGAAATATTTTTAAATCAATTATTTTTACCTATGTTGTCTGAATAGGAACACATAACAAACATATAAACATGTAACATATAAAGACGTTTTTTCAAGTTTTCTCAAATTTGTTTACAAAAGTGGAACCTGGATGTACACTTTGAGCTGCTTTTACTGTATGTTCCCCTAGACATGTATAGGGAGAGAAGCAGTTGTGGTACAAACAAAAGCCCTATGGGTCTTGTTAAGTGGACAGTTTATTTATAAACACTGCTTGCTGTTGTTCTTTAATATTCCTATAATAGTTATAATAATAATTGTTATTATTATTATTATTATTAATTAATGATATTTAAAAATAGAATGTTTCCCCATTGAACTGAATTGCATGGAAATGCCAAGGCTAGTGTTATCACTAAGATGTAGTGCCCAGTACAAATAGTAATCTAGTGATAAGGAAGAAGCAGGAATTTTGACATACTGTACCTCTCCTTATCTCACCAAACAGCCACACCAATAATTCTGTGTAATAATTGTTCTGCCATCATCACAGTTTATTTTTGTTACATGGATTTTCTTTTACTGCAAGAAATTCACCAATATCATCACTTTAGGAACAAAAGGCAGAGGTGGTGTGTGTTTTTAAAAAAAAAAAAAAATCCAATAAGAAAAATAACACCAGCCCTTGGGTTTATTTAAAGAACTGAGCACAGTTTGGATCTACATGGCAACATATTATCACCTTTTATTAAAGGTCAGTCGCTTGATTTTAAAGCAAAAATATCTCCTCCTTCTTAAGGGCTAAGGTGTTGTTAATGGTAGATGGGAGATGGCATAATCAGTTTCAAGAAAATTACAAGATGCCAGGAATCACTGTCAGCAGAACACATTCTGATTCAGCTGATACAGTGATTACTGGCATTGTTTTCTAGTGATTATTCTATCTCTGAATCCTACGTTCTACAAAACCTGAGCCCTAAACAAGGAGAATAATTTTTTAGCACCTGAAACATGTTGGCTCTCTTGTGTTATCCTTTTATAAATTAAAGACTATGAACTCTTGGACCTATTGGTTGGTGCCCTCATTGGACTTTGTGCATGTGAATCCTCAGCTCTGGCTTCCTTTTTTAGAGGGGTATCCTGTTGTGTGGAGAGCAGTCTTACCAGAACCACTGTGTCCTGTTATAATTTGACTGACTTACCAAAAATTTTAATCCGATGCCTTGTTTTCTCATGTTTGGGACTCGTTCCTGTGACAGCTGTCTAAAAGGGCACTTACCTCCCATTGGAGAGATTTCTTTACACTTCCTGTTGTGTTTAGGCAAATGGAACCGAAAAAATAATGATGACAAAAATATCTGGCAAGGGTTTTAACTATTCCCTAGCTAAATAGGAGTGATGAAAATAAAAGTGGCTAAGAAACACTTAAAACTGACATTTATGTGTGTCCTCAGAATGTAATGAGAAGGTTTGTTTAGTCAATTATGACTAGATCTCTGCCTATCATGCTTATCTTTTGATGCTCTTCTCTTACAATATATGGGGATAGATGCATAGCTAGATAGATAGACCGCAGCTGCAGTTTTGTGGATGCTGTACCTGGCAGGGAAATGCGAGTTTATGTCTTCAGCCAAGGCTTTCAGTTTACCATTCAGTCAGTGTCCTTATCCTTAGCAATGGTCACAAGCTATGCATAATAACTGAACAACAACAAAGAACAAGGTCACAGGGGCAAACAGTGAAAGAAAGTCTCTTGTAGGGATCTCTGGATTTATTTTTTGTGTGAAAGAAGCTGAGGAGGTTAGGCCACCTTAAAAGGCACCTATGACAAACTTGGGCAAATCAAAATAAGCATGTAATTAAAAATTACATAACTAGTGGAAAACCACATGTCAATATGATCACTAGACCCAGAGTTTATAGGCACATCGACACATTTCTTCCAAAAAGCTTAGCCCTGCCTCTCCCACTTTTTCAGCTGCTATTGGACATTGACAATGCCTGTTATATAAAAGGACCAGTAAAAAAAGCTTGGATGGTTGGAAGATGCGTGATCAATCACTAATTTTTTTCTGTAAAAGTTGAGGTTTGCGTACAATTTTACCTGTCTTTATCTGCCCCTTTACTGATGGCATTTAATATGGCTTTTCCCAAAGCTAACCTCTGTTTATGTTTTTTCATCCTATGTTTAATTTAAATTGCTCAGTTTTGTGACAGATTTACGTTAAATGAATGCATACAGGAACACTACCAAGCATGTCGAACTGGTAGTAGGTGCCAGGACAGGTCCAAAACAGTCTGCCATGAGTATACTTCTCAGAATGCTTTGGCGACCTGTAGGATGGGAAAAAAAGGCTTGGCAGAGGGACTAAAAAGCTCAGACTTTTACCCCGTAACTGAAGGAAATCAGTTTTATTTAGTCATATTACCATATCATACCGCGTCTACAGTATCTAACCTCTACAGTAATAAACAAATTTAGAGAAAGATCGAGAAATGGATGCCATCACACACAATTGAGACACATTCTGAAATATGAAGCAAACTCTATTATACTTAATTAAATTTTAAATTTAAATTATTTTTAAAGTTTTAGACAATAAAGTTTATTCTGTCACCATATGGGAAAACTGAAGTTTAAAAAGCAACATAATGATGCATGAACACTTGTGTCATTATATTGCATAATGAAAGAAGGATATTATTTTTAAACTAGGGATAAGTGAAGTACATTTTGGCCAATTTTATTTCACCATTAATCTAATTTTACTGAAGCTGCAACGCTCAATTTTACTTATTAAAGTGACATTAAAGGCTAAAATCCCCCCCATGCTGCTTTAAGGACTTACCTTAAAGATCTGATACGATCATCTACTTCTTTCCAGTAGTTTCAGTAATCCCTTCAGCGCGAGTGCTGGTCTCTGATCCAGCGCTGACTGCTGTGTCCTTCTGTCCCACGGTGTCAGTGCGCGTGCACACTGCCTGGCTGCTTGCATTGACTTAGCCTGCGTCTCTCCTCTTCTGAAGATCTCTCTGCTCAAGATCTCCACTGCGCATCCGCCCGCCCCATGATCCTTCACGGCTGCTCGAGAATTTTTCAGATCTTCAGACAAGAGCGAGCGGCGGAGACACAGGTAAGTAATCACCTTTTTTTAAATGTTTTTGCATATATCTACTGCTTGCTAGCAGTAGATATGTGCAAAAAAAGTAAGGTTTAATTGTACTTTAAGCTACTTGGGCAAAATTTTATTTAAAAAACTATCTTGTTTCTTTAATAAAAAGATGTGATTTTTGTGGGGTGTATTAGGGTAGTTTTTTTTACTGCTTTTTAATATATATATATAT
>NW_017306471.1:74304-90914 GCF_000935625.1 Nanorana parkeri
TATTTATATTTATGTGTGTGTATTTCATTGCTGTTTGTATACTGTCAATTTTCAAATTTTTTTTTCATGCTATGTCTTTTTCTTACTGGGAAAAAATAAGATATTGAGGCTAACGAGGTGACTTTACTTTTTGGCACAAGAACATGTTTGGGATAATGGAAAAGATCTTTTATAACCCTGAGGAGCCATTAAAAGCCCAGCGCACCCTTACAAAACACCAAAAAAAACACCTTAATTTCACCTTCTTCATTGCAATGCATTTTTCCAAAATGTTGGGGAAATGTTGGAAAATTCTAATTTTCAAACTCAATAAAATAAGTTCTTCACTTGCAGGGGGACATCAAGCACTACACAAAATGTCCAACCTTCTAGCCCACATTTCCAAATATTGCAAGCTCACATAACTGTTCTGTTTTGCACGGAATCTTTATTTTCTAACTTTACCACCCAAAATCTTTCAAAAAGTCACACTACGCTTTAACAATACATCAACCCTTTCTCCCCTTATAGTGATATTGTAGTCAATCATGGGAACAAGCTTGGAGCGGTGGCTACTCTACAACACACTCAGGAACCATGAGAAACAAAGGTAGTCACACCCCAGAAGGAAGGAGAGTGTCAGCACCAATTCAGAGATGATTTGAGAATCAACAGCTCAGTGATACACAAATAAGATACATTTTAGTTTAGTGTCACGTAAATTTATAAAAAGTCACACTGATTTCATTGGGAGCACACCTGGTAACCTGACCTTTGTCTTATTACGCTGAGTCATATGCAATAAAGTACCTAATCTCAAAACTAGTGGAAGGCGTTGACATATTTGGCCCTCCTAGATTTTACAGACCCTGGATCAAAAATGGAAATACAAAATAACCTGCAGCAGCAGTTGCCAGGGGTCTATTCTTATTTCATATTCCAAATTGGGCAGAGCTAACAAATCCTGACCTAGAACCTTACACTATATAAAAAAAATATATTAATCAAAGTGAATACCTTCTGTATTAAAAGGCCAAGGTTTGATTAGATTGTCTGTACCTATGATTTCATCTATTTGTACATGAGTTTCAAACTTATTCAATCATGCTGTGATTAAGCTGCTGCCTTTCTTTGATGACAGTTGGTGTCCCCTTTATCCAGGAGCACAGGCACCAGATTGAAAGTAAATGTGGCAGACTATGGATTCCAATGTATGTTTTGTATATGGATGTTTTATGGTATAAAATGAATAAAAACTTTTTGAAAAGAAAGTAAATGAGGCTTTACTGCAGAATAATCTAAGCCAGGAATAGGGAAGCAGCCCAACAGTTTACAGGTGGATCATTATTTCCCATAGTTAACTGGTTGACTCATTTCAATGACCAACATCTTACATCCTGTTAGTGACAGGAAGTCTCTCTTCTCTACCATTGGGAGTATCCTTTGATGTTCTACACATTGCATGGGGGAGAAGCTCTCCTTATTCCCCTTTGGGTTTGTAAGATCAACAGAACAATGTATATTACCCAGGACCTAATAGTGACTTCACCACATCGGTCTGTGTGGTGGAAGTCTGACAAAAACACACACTGCAGTTCAACAGCTGGGATCTGATTTTTCCATAATCCTCCTCACAGAGAGACATCCAACATCCAGGTTTGCACAGTAAAAAAAAGAAAGAACACAGTACACCAGATAGGTTAGCAAAAACGTTTAATACAAAATATGTTTTTTTTTAGCATTTATAATCTCATCTAGGGTTAGCGTTTATCAGCAATGTGAGGCCCCATTCACACTGAGCGATTTATCGAGCGATTTTTGCAGCGATATCGCTCATATTTCCACGCGATATCGCTCTATGTAGCTTCTCCAATCCATTTCAATGGAGCTGTTCACATCTCGTCGCTGAATATCGCTTGTAGCTCATCGCTGGTAGCTTGTCGCCCTATAACAGTAAGTGCCTGAACAACACCTTATTGGCATGGTCATCAGGTATTTTAATGAAAGCTAAAGATTTAAAAATCTTGACAGTTACTTTTAAAATGATACTAATATGTTAAAGTTTGCATGAGATTTTAGTGATAGCGTTTACATTTACCTTTATAACCACTAGCAATTGATTAATTATTTTTTTTAGCGGGAATCCACCGTTCTAAAACCCCTGACTTCCTGTCCCATACCCTTCTCTGATTTGTAAGTATCATTCAGTGCAGTAGTACTCTGAGCCTGGCCTGGCATGATGATGTCCCGCCAAATGGCAAATCCATGATAGTCTGGACTCTGAGGAAGTAGTCCAGACATCTAATGGCAGAATGGAATTACTATGGTCCCAGTTCCGGATTGAAAGTGAATATTACAGAAACAACTGCTTTTTTAATTTTAACTTTTACTGATCTAGTATTATTAATTCCTGATTTAATAGAAAATAATTCATGAATAAATCCCTCAGTAACCAAAATGCGCATATTCCTAATTGTGGTATCCCACTTTTTTAAGCATAAGCACATCCTTCCAAGCAGCCTTGCCAAATGACCTCCACTCCATGTCCTGTCACATGGCATCATCCATTCAGAGGGCAGGGTCTTTCCTGCACTGGAAGGAGCCCGCTGTCCCAACCGCCTCGTGTCAAAAAATTAATGGTGGACCATTCCTGTGTCTAGAAAAAACATTTTTTTAAACATTTTTTTAAACAATCTCTAGTGTTATCTGCCGTAGCAATTACATAGTATCAGGTCCCATACCACCACATAGTCTTTGCTGGCTCAGGAGAGCTGAGTATTTGATTTTACAATAATGCAATATCAGCTGGAGCAGGCTGCATTAGACTTGTTATCACTATAACCTCAGAGTAAAGCTTCCCACTAATAGAAAACCAGACTTTAAAAGAAATTCAGCTGTGCTTCAACTGCGTTATTCTCCAATACCTACATCTTTCCATCTGCACATATCCTCCAGTGTTTCTGAACTGACCTCACTCGTTCTACAAAACCAAGATGACAAAGCAGCTTGGAGCAATAGAGCAGACTCGCAAAAGACCGTCTAATGAGGAGGGTTCCTGAGAGTAACAGGGAAGGAGATCACAGAGCCTTTGGGATATGCTGAAATATTGGATAGGATAGGAATCACCTAATTCCAACCACTCATCGCAGCTCAATATAAATACAATGGAACATTTGGTTTCATTCATTATGGCAGTGTAAAGGGCAATGATGATCAACAATTTACTGGAAGTTATAACAACCAATAAGAATTCAGTTAAAGTGTATGTCTAGCCAAAATCCTAATTTTGGATGGAGTGGGGAAGGATTAGAACTCCTTTAAATGATTTGAAACGATTTTAAAAGAATTTAATTTGAAAATATTTTAAAGGATTTGAACTCCTTTATAATTTTTTCTACTATCTGGGGCTCTGTAAGGGCCTGTTCACACGACGTCCGTTTTGTGTGCTGACCGGGTCCGTACCCTATGTGTTTTATGGGCTACAGTTCTCAGGTGCGCAGTCCGTTCAGCTTACGACAGAAAAAAATACTGCATGTCACATTTTGTCCGGTCCGGAAACGCAACGTAAACGTTGCGCAATGCAGCTAAGGAAACAAAAAATGGTATTCTTGCTCCACTTATTATGATGTTTTAAAAATGTTTAAAAAATAGTTTTAAAATGTTTTTAACATGTTTTAAAAATGTATCCGGGTGACCTCGCAAATCCTCATACAAACTCCAGAACTGACCCTTGGAGTCCCGGAGCCTCAAGATTGGGTGTACCCAATAACAACGTCTCCTGCGGGCTCGTTCTCTGCAGATTGCTGTAGTCAGCACCATCAACATGCCTGCAAATATGTGATACATGTCTGATCACCAGCTTTACATACACAAAGAGAAGTAGATGTTCTGAGAGGGCGGAAGTGACCTCAGAGGTTGAATCTGCATACTGACAGCCCCTTTGCTAAAAAAAAAAAAAAAATGACTGATCAGGACCTGATCTCATATGAACAGGCCCTAAGAGATATTTACCTTCACTTCCTCTTATGCTGACAGTAGTTTACCAGACAGGAAGTAAGGGTAACTTTTAACAGCAACACAGACAGAAATTTAAATGCTTTTCTTTTGTTGAGAGGGGAAGGCTAGAATAGGTTTTATGTCTGTCTGTGTCCCTGTTGCAGATTTTCCCCTATTTCCTGTCTAGTGGAACCATTGTCAGCAGGACAGGAAGTGAGGGTAGCTTTATCTATCTGAGCCCCAGACAGCAGTATAAACAAGGCAGTTGAATCAGAGACAGACAGTCCTTCCTCATCTAGAAGACTAGAAAAAAAAAGTTCTCAGCCGAGCCAAACGCACATTCTTCGGCTCGGCTGAGCCGAACATGCAGCTGAAGCAAATCGTTCTCCCCGCAAAATGTAAACAAATAAAAGGAAAACAGTGCAGGGGTCCTCCTTCCAAACCAAACCAGACCATTTAGGTCTGGTATGAATGTTAGGAGGAACCCCCAGCTAAAAATAAAAAAAAAAGAAATGCATGGGGCTCCCCAAAAAAGCCAGACGAACCAACCCGAACTCCGGCACCTGTCAATTTGACAGCTGACGGCTAAATGTCGACAGATAGGCAGAGCTAATGGAGACATCACCGCTGGCTCTGCCTATCTGTTGTCATTTGGCCGAGACCTGTCAAATTGCTATTAAACGGTCCCAGACAAATGACAACAAATGGGTGGAGCTAGTGGTGACATCACCGCTGGCTTCGCCCATTTGTTGTTATTCGGCCTGGACCTGGCTCCGCCCATTTGTTGTCGTTCAGCCGGGACCAGTGTAACACCAGCTTAGTGAATAACCCCCTAGGTATCCTCTGATTGGACAAGGAGTGGTGAATCTGTTGCTTTGACCTATGTGAGCAAAGCGCAGATTGACTTTAAAGCAGTCCCAAATAATAAATAAAAATCACTATAATAAACTATAATTAGGAAAATAGCAATCCCTTCTAATTCTTCCTTTTATTCAGGAGTTGCGTCCCCCAGAGCCCAGACTGCTCTTGTTTCCACATTCACTTAGACAATTGTGCCAGATACAGCCAATCAGTACCCCTGCCTCAAACAGAACCATGGAACAGATGTAGATGTGAAAGTGACTTTACAACTGCCATACATTTATAAATGGGGGAGTGATGGACATTTATTTTTGAAGCACAATTACTGTTTACATTTGGGAGCCCTCCCCTTCCTCTTACAAGGGAAAGAGAAGAAAGAGAATGAAATGAAGAAATAGATCATTGGGCAGCAGCTGATTCGCTGTGAGGAGTTTTAAAACATTTTATTGTGGGAACCTTTACCTTCGACCCCCTCCCCAGCCCCATACATCTCTTCTTCATCCTGTTTTGTTGTGCCTGTATATTACCTCCTTCACCTCTCTTATGCTGCACATTAACCTCATCATCTCCATCCTCCCACTGTATGTGACCTGTACATTAACCCCTTCACCCCTTCCTCCCTCTGTGTATGACTTGTACATTAACACCTTCACCTCTTCTCTCTGTGTATGACCTGTACATTAATGTTGCGCTGTATCTAGTGCATCCCTATCACACTCCATGTTTTACCCACCTCAATACCAGAATGTTTCGTCATTTTCAAAAAATTGTGGTAAAAATTAGATCACCTTGTTGTGTATACTTTCCAATAAAGGGTCATTTTGGGGGGTTGTACTGTCCTGGCATTTTTACTTTTATAACAGAAAGTAAGCGAAACAGATTTGTTCCCTTTATATATTAAAAAATTAAAACCAATGGTTATTAAATATCACCAAATAAAGTTCTGTAACATCCACTACATACTCTGGTTGCCTGGCGCTCAGTGATAAGAACTATTTAATATTAGTGCCGCAGTGTCACCATAACCAATGGCCAAATTTCTACAAGGACATCTTCACAAAGCATTGTGGAAGTTGTGAAACTGCGCATGCACAAAAAAACATCAGTGCCTTTTGCTTTGCCAGCAGGGTACCCTTTTGATGATATCACATGCTTTCTCTTCTTCACTGTGTGCAGCTGAGAGATGATGGAGATATGCCAGATCTTTGAATGGCTCCACAGTGCAAAAGAAAAAGCACTTCATCTCATCAAAGGGACATTGGGAAGGGAACCCCACACCCCACTGATGTTCTGTAGTATGTCTATTTGATGTGGAATGTATTCTGAACCTTGCTTACCATGCAGTTGAGTTACTGATAATTGCGCAATACAGTGAACCTTTTTGGCAAAATTAAGCCTCATGCTCCATAGCAGGCTCCATATGGTACCTGCACTTACCATAACCACTGTTCACAGTCTACCAGTAGAACCACCCTAATTTGCTATGCCACTCCCCACATTCTGAAAGTGGAGACTTGTAACAAGACTAAGCAGCCCACCCCCTCCCCTGAACTATTGCTAACGGCATGCAGTTGCCAGCCCAGGCACCCAGCACTGATTTTCTGTATTTGCCATAGGTTAGCTTTAAGGTGAAACTATGGCCAGGCTAAGGACAAGCATTGAATAAGCTTTAAACAAGCTCTCATTGACCTCTTTGAATACAAGCACTGTGGATCAATTCACTGTCAAAGTCCACATCAGAAGCTCCAAAATAATTCTAGTTTTTCTCCAAGAAGCTCAGCTTGCTCTGCTCAGCAACGGTACTGAAAAAACTACTTAAATGACTAGTGCTTTTGCTGTAAACTTTCAGGTTAAATTGCTCCAGCGCGCCTGCAGCTACAGAGGTAGGTGAGAGCTTGATTTAAAACACATTTGCTATTTATTAAAGTGATCTTCCCTACACTTCTCTTGGGTGTGAATAAAGTATGTGCATGACATTTATTAAGGTAATTTACTCTCTTTTTCTTGATTGTCCTCCCTCTACTGCTCTGACTACGCAGCACTCCAGAAACCTGCATGGCCAGTCTCTTTTTCATGTCATCACTAGCCAGATTATTTTTCTTGGTTCTCAAACCCAGCCTACCAATGACATCTGCACCCGATTTTGCACAGTATGAGAAAGAGTTAAAAGCACATCTGTGAATCAGTTAATGACATTTTGTGAGATCTCGCACAGTTTGAGATCAGCCTGGAAGGCCTTTGCAAAAGGCATCTGGGAGGCACTAACATTATCAGCTCCTACATAAGGCGTGGAATTGTGGAGAAAAAAAGTGTTTCCTCTGGCTGCTTTGCATTGTTTTGGTAGTGTTTCTGATGGGGTCTGCAAGTTTAAGAATACGTGAATTTATGAATGTCCACAAATTCATTTTAAGAAGCCAGCTTGTGTCCATAGTTAGGAAAGGGGCATTCACTACAGGAATGAAACAAGTCTTCCAGCACCACGTCATGACTAGAGACCTGACAATATAGAGCAAAATTGTTTCCTGTCCTGTGCAGATATGTATTAATAGAAAACAGAATGCTCTGCTGCTTTTTAGAATATGCAGGACCATAAGGTTTACCAAAAGTCTAGATAAAAATGTTGCTGCTTGTTTGGATGGTCATACACTGCTCAGTATATAGATGGGATGCAAGAAATGTAAATGCTGTTTGCAATAACTGGGCCATGTAATTGCTAGTTACAGAGGAATAACCAAATGCCAATTGCCAAAGATTTCCCTGCTCATACACTGCAGCCTTTTCTTGATCAAGCTGGAAAGAGATTGATGCTGGTCCCAGGGGTGTGGCAATGTCCTAGTGAGGAAGGGTGATGAGTGGTATACCATACTTACTTGTATCTTGTAACTCCCTTCAGCAAGCCCTGCACTGTCTTATTCAAACATTTCTACTTCAGTGGTGTCCATGCAAAGACAACATGAACAGAGATGTAAATTATGTACAGTACTATGGCGCTCACCCTGCTGTCCAAGACACAAGCCCATATGTGTCTTATTCTATATGCAGCCGTGCACACTGCTGTATGCTTTACTGAATGAGACAGATTGTCTTTGCCAGCAAATAACTAAGATTTGTATGTTAATTTACTATATCCATTGCATCAGCATCTGGCACAGACTGTAGCAGACAGAACTGGAGTCTGGTTTCCCGCTGAGCGGTTGTATGGGAAGTCAGACGCCGTATTTCAGCAGACGCAGAGACACTATCACTGTGAGCTGGGTAAACTATTACTGGAAGATCTCATTTAGGAGAAAGCTTTAAAGACCTCTCTGAGGCTGGAAGATTAAAGATTAAGGGAGGAATTAATTGTGGTGTTATCTGTTAGATGGGAAGGAACAGAGATGTGATCGGATGGGGCTCCTGTCATTTGTCATATGTAATATGTTATGGTGGCTGCTGACAGTACTACAAGGGTGGCTATCATACAATGCATGGAGGATTGATGTCTTTACTACTCTGTGTTTCATGATGCAAGAAATATGTTTAACGCCATCTATCTATCTATCTATCTATCTATCTATCTATCTATCTATCTATCTATCTATCTATCTAAAAAAGTAGATTGGGCTCAGATCTGACCTGGAACAGCCCAGCTGGCTCAAAGCTCTTGTCTCTTAAAATTGTCCAATATACTCTTATCTTGCCTTTTTAAAATATAATAGATTAAAAGTGTGTAGTCTTCTTGCACACCAAGCAGGCTGCTATTATGTCCTCTAAACGAATCAGATAAAGGTTTACCAGGACCTTCATGAAAGGTGTGGTAATCTATTGAGGTAGAGGTTTGTAAGGGGTGCCTACAGCTTTTTATCCCCTTTCTTTCCACTTTCTGTAACCTAGGTCCTGTTTTGTGATTGGAGTTTCCCCAAGGACTTATTGGTGCTGAGAACCTTTATGATCCCCCTACATTTCACCCATGCCCTCTGGGAATGACCTTGAGAGGTCTCTTACCATTCCAGAAAGAACAACCACTGAAAGGTTTTATGGACAGTTTACCTACCTTCCAGCTGTCCACCAGCTAGCTATTAGTGTTTTGCTGGCCATGCATTGTACAATTTTCCCTATTTCACACAACACTGTTTTACTATTGGTGTAGATATGCTAGTGGTTTCACTAGGCACCCAGAACAAATGCCACAGTGCCCTGGCAGGCTCCCCAGGGATTGCTGTGCAGAGTCCTCCACTTAAATTGACCTTGTCAGAGGGTGAAAAAAAAAAAGAAGACTGCAAGTACTTTAGAGTTACCTATTTTAAAGATATGGGTAAAGGTCTGCTTTAATACTGCTTTAAGTTGCTTCCTTTACAGGGTATTGCAGTTAAGGTTTAATACCCCATGAAAGGGTCACTTTCAAGCCCTATTCTGGGCTACCTGTTTCCCCCCTCCCATTTCCCACTCCCCCTCCCCCTTTGAGGACTCCCCATCACTATTTAATGCTTTTTTTCTAACATTTTCTGGGTGCCCATGTAACCTGTTGAGTCCACGCCAGTCTTCTCCTGTTGATGGGTGGTCCTACATGTAGGAATCAATGCTGACATGATAACATTAGTGCAGCTCTCTGCATCAATACATTGTAGTTTGTAAGGGGTGCTAACAGCTTTTTAGCCCCTTTCTTTCCACTTTCTGTAACCTAGGTCCTGTTTTTTGTGATTGGAGTTCCCCCAAGGACTTATTGGTGCTGAGAACCTTTATGATCCCCCTACATTTCACCCATGCCCTCTGGGAATGACCTTGAGAGATCTCTCACCAATCCAGAAATAACAACCACTGATAGGTTTTATGGACAATTTAACTACCTTCCAGCTGTCCAACAGCTAGCTAGCTATTAGTGTTTTGCTGGTCATGCATTGTACAATTTTCCCTATTTCACACAACACTGTTTTCCTATTGGTGTAGATATGCTAGTGGTTTTATTAGGCACCCAGAACAAATGCCAAATTGCCCTGGCAGGCTCCCCAGGGATTGCTGTGCAGAGTCCTCCACTTAAAGTGACCTTGTCAGAGGGTGAAAAAAAAAAGAAGACAGAAGACAGTTAAGGTTTACTACCCCATGAAAGAGTCACTTTCAAGTCCAATTCTGGGCTCCCTGCTTCCCCCCTCCCATTTCCCACTCCCCCTACCCCTTCGAGGCCTCCCCATCACTATTTAATGCTTTTTTTCTAAAATTATCTGGGTGCCCATGTGACCTGTTGAGTCCACGCCAGCCTTCTCCTGTTCATGGTTGGTCCTACATGTAGGGATCAATGCTGACATGATAACATTAGCGCAGCTCTCTGCATCCATACATTGTGAGTACAGGGCACTCCATTTAGGAGGCAGAGCTAAGATGCCCTGCCCTTAGGCTTTCCTTAGTCTTGTGGGTGAAGTAATGCTCGGTTTATTGTGGCCTGGACTTTTGTCACGTATAAATGCAAACAAATGTTTTTTTGGCATTTTAGATATACACATCTAGATGTGAATGAGCATGTAGTATTATAAAAATGCAATTTATTTTGAATATGGAAGAATAAAAAAGATTGAAATCCACTGGAAATCACTGAAGACAATAGAAAAGGATGATTCTATTGTCACAATGAGTCTGCTTTCTGCTGGGTGAACATTTTAATTTGTTACTTGGCTGTCCAAATAGGCAATTAACCTTCACACACAATAATGATTCAGCAGAAAATGTGTTGGAGCCACATGTTTGTGGATAAATTGAGTTGGTAGAATTGGCTTTAAATAAGTTAAAGCAGGGTGTACAGCTGCCCCCTGATGGTTTAGTTTTGAAGAGCTGCCTGATCACATAAAGGTGAATTAGAGTGAGTATTTACGCTACTACTGTCAGTAAAACTACACAGAAGACATTTTCTAGCTCCTCAAAACTGAGCTGAAGGAGATAAAATAGCATGTAAAATAGCAACATATGTGGCTAGATCTGTCACTGCAGATCCAACCATTGGTTTCCATAAATTTTTAAGTTATTGTCCAAGCATACCTCCACTACCTTTTAGTGTGCCCTCCTCTGTTATGCAAGGTCTGTGCAGCCCCTCAACACTCCATAGACGCCTGCCGATATCTTTTCCAGTACATTTATGGGTCCTTTGTCTTTTGGGCATACCATTGGTGTTTTGGGCCACCAATAATGTACCTCCTGGGCATGCTTGCTGTAGTTGCATCATTCCAGCATGCGACTATATTACGGCCCTCCTGTAGATGCTGGGAATGGGTCAGGATTGTACACTGCACTGGGCATGTGGTACAGAGAGTGCACACTAATAAAACAATGATAGCAGACAGATATATAGCAGTCTTTTTGGGAAAAGACCTGCTTATATATTTTTTATTACAACTTAGCTTGGCTTTAAACTGTCACTGTATCTCTTAGTATATTTTTAATGATTAATGCAGCATATATAGACTATAGACATGTGCACTGCCAAAAAATTAATTTAGTTTCATTTCGTTTTAAATTCGGATTTGTGTTATTTTGTTTTTCAGGATTCGGGTGTGAAAGTCCATAACTCCATTACAAAAACTAGAGGCCACCACCTAAAATTGGTGGAAAAAAAATTCCAGCACAAGGGGCGAAGGGGGTTCTTCACAGTAAGATCAGTTAGGGTCTGGAACTCACTGCCACAGACAGTGATTTCAGCAAAGAATGTGGAATTGTTCAAGAAACTTTTGGACGATTTCTTAAGGGACCGTAATATACAGGGGTACAGGTAATATACAGGGGTACAGGTACTCCTAGAATGAGATCCTAATAGGTTGGACTTGATGGACTAATGTCTTTATTCAACCTCAAATACTATGTAAAGTCAATTCGGAATTCGGATTCAGACGAAATTCGGTAGCGTTAGTACAACCGTTCGTTTCGTTTTCTGTTCTTATTCGTTTCTTATTCGTTTCGTTCGTTCGTTTGCAGCAAAAGTGACATTTGAGGGGGAAAAAATATTTTTCTCCTTCTCTGTCACTTTGTCACTCCAACGAACGAAACGAATAAGAACAGAAAACGAAACGAACGTTCGTCCTAACGCTACCGAATTTCGGAAATGGAAATTCGGATTCGTTTGCATTCGTTATGTCTGTAATTCGGAATTCGGATACATCCGAATGTCCGAATTTCCGAAAATTCGTCCGAATTTCGATTTGGAACGAAACGAATCGCACATGTCTAATAGACTATAGCCCTGGTTGTCTTAAAGTATATGTTAACCCAGTTTACTAAATTCTCACATAAAACTTTACACAGTAATATAACACCAGGAGTTATTTTTAATATTTTTAAATCTGCGGATTGCATTAAAAACAAAACCTGATAGTCCTGCCATGAAGGTTCTTGTTCCAGCCGCACCTGTTATAGAGTGACAACGCTCTTTCCTTTTTCTCCTGCATTGTTAATCTGTCACAAACTCTCCCAATGGAGACTACAAGCAGCCATGCTGAGACACATTAGACAAGCATGTTCCACGGTTGCCATCATCAGGAAACCACCCTGAGAAATGGCAAGTAACAGTTGCTGGAGTGCATGTAGACAGGAAGTGCATGAGATTCAATGTGTTGATGTGCAAAAAAAGGATTAAAAAAAAGAGAAAAGGTATTATATTTAAAACCTAAAAAATTGCATTTGCTTATGGTACACATAAATTATGATATAAATAAATGCATGTAAAATAAAAAAATCAAATTCTATGATTACAGATATTAACCCCATACACTTACCTAAATACAATAGTTTTCACTATAGGGGAACATATTGTCCTTGAACGTCTAACCTGCCTTACCTATTAAGCTAAACTGACAACCCTAACCTTAGCTCTAACAGTTAAATTAACCCCCATACCCCCTTCCTCGCAGATCAGACCCTGCTGCAGCCTTTCACCCACTGACTTGTTACAAAGTTACACTTTTGCAGTCTGATCACGGGGAGGGGAGACTGAGGAAATGCTTCCTGCTACCTACAGTGGACAGATGACTTCTCAGTCTAGGCAAAGTCACTTACCTGGACCTGAAGGATGGCTCTTTTAATTATTAAAGGTAGAACTTTTTATGACAAATTATACTATTGTAGTGTTGTGACATGTAAGGAATGTATTTATGTAGACTTGTAAAGTTACTGATAGGTCCACTTTAAGGAACCCCCATTTTGTCAGTGCTGTGGTTAGCTAGGTGCTGCTGGAGATGACAACCTGCATAGCTGTAATAAGATATGGCAGTTTCAGTTCATTGCATAGAAGGTGAATACCTGGCCTATATGATTTATACTCAGCACACAGGAGTATGTATAAAATACGTTTCCCCTGGAGAATTCCATCACCCCGAAGGAGATTTTGTTCTGTAAGTGAGCTGCACCATCTAATGGTTATTTTCTTCTAATAGATCCTGTCTATGCAGAACACTGAAGCTACTGCTCATTTTGTGAAATAGAAATCGCTGCCTCAGCGCTAAGAAGATAATGGGATGTTCACCCTATAACATTTCCCTCTAGACAAAAATGCAAACAGTTCTCCAGATTTAGTTCCAATTAATTTGTTTCACTCTGCATTGAAAAGCAATAATCAAGAACATCATTCCACCCAAAATGGATATTTGATTTTCAGTTAGAATCTAGAGGGCCGAATAACTTACTGCTGTCTAAACTCAGGAACCCAGAGAGGCTTCTCCATCGCTTAACCTTGCTGTGCTCTGGCCTCCACCACAGAATCTCACTCCGACTTATAGCAGAACTAAACCCACTGATTTAACTGTTTCCCAAAAGAAAGATCAAGTTAGAAATCTTCAATAAATCCTCAGTCCTTAATCAAACATGCCAATGTTGTTTCTGCAGTGCTTTTATGTGCATACTGGTGTATTTGCAGTGGATGCTACATTTAGTGGGTACCTCTAGTGAGAACTGTCACAGTTGCTGGCATGTTTATGTCAACACTCAAGTGAACTTTGAAGCCCTCAAATGCCTGGTGTTATGGCTGGTCACATGTACAACATTGCGGCAGATCTATGTAGAAGCTAAGATGGCACCACCTTTGGTGGATAGGAGGGTTTTGTTCTGCTTTATGCTTACTTTCCACAATAGAATATTTGATAGATGAACAATGCAACAGGAATGGTGAGACTTTTCAAGGTGTTTGAGGCGGATGAACAGAGATGGTAGCTCAGCTTCAAAGATCTAACCATTGTCAAGAGTTAATACAAAGCTAGTGGCTGACCCTCCTGGTATCTATTCACAACTGAAATAATAGGTTTTGATCTACTGGATCTTTATTTCTCCTCATACCTCCTGACATCATTTTGTCAGAAGTACGAAAGTCCACATGCTAGCTATAAATAGATCTGTTAATCTGACATCAATGAAGTATAAAAATGGCAGTGCTTACACACACAGTTGTATTACTTGATTGTAAACATTCAGGGGCGTAACTAGAAATCACAGGGTCCCATAGCAAAATTTAGTATGGGGCCCTGTGATTTCTAGTTACGTCCCTTGCAAAGATCCCAAACAGCCCACCTGAGAGTGACCCTGCAGAGCCCACCATAGACTCTCTGTGGTGGGCTCTGCAGGGTCTCAGGTGGGCTGGTCACACCTCTTACCTGTCAGCCCTGATCCACTGTCAGCCTCCAGGTTGTCAGTGATCTGAAAAGTGGCGCTTTCCTCCTCACAGCCGCCAGTGACAGCTAGCAGCTTGCGATGCCATAGCGAGCCAGGAGGCCCGTGCGGCATCAGGGGGACCACATTGTTTCTCATCCTGGATGGGCCCCCCTGTGCCCCGGGCCACATAGCGGCCGCCTGGGTCGCTATGGCGATAGTTCCTCCACTGTACACATTCCAGATAGTTGGATGTATGTTGTAAACCTATTGTTAGAACAATCCTTTAAACCATGTTGTGTTCGGTGCTTTTAGTTTTTTGGTTGCCACTTGTAAGCAGGGCCGGATTTACTCTCTCTGCTGCCCCAAGGCCAGTTTCCTCAATGCGCCCCCTCTCCCGCTAACCCCCATGGAGAATGGCGAGGGTGGCAGGTGGGTTAGTTTAAATGTTTTTTCTTTATTTTTTTAACTTTTTAATCACTTTTTACATTTTTGCATTCCTATTTATTTTTTTACTTTTTAAAAATGTGTAGTTATCTTATCATCTTTTACTTATTTCTTTTGTTATAGTTTTTAACTTATTATTTTTGACTTTTTAATCAGATTTAATCAAATTTTTGTTTTTTTATTTTAATTATTATTTCTTTTTTATTTTAGTTATTTTTTTATTTTATTATTTTTTTATCCATTTTTTTTCCACTTAACTTTATTGCTATCACACAGGAGATAACAATCCCCTGTGTGATAACATTTGCAGGTGACAGGTTCTCTTTATTGAACTTGTCACTTCTAATACAGGAGTTTGAGCACAGCACTGTGCTCGAACTCCTGTGACAGCTGAGAGGGGAAGGCTGCGACTGCAGCTCTCCCATCTCACTGTTTACATGGAGTAGAGCGGAGAACAGACATTCTCTGCTCTGCTCCCCGCTCTCCGTCACAAAGATCTTCGGAGAGAGGTGGCCAGCGAGGAGAGAGGTACCCTGTGAGGACGGACCTGCAGTCTTATTAATAGTGATCTTGGCAACATAGCCAAGATCACTTGTACAATACGAGCTGTGGCTTTCCAGCTCTACATTTAGCCCTGCTTGCTCAAAGCAGGACTAAATGTAGAAAACAACTACCCGCCTGGCGCCCACAACTGCATGTCCTGGGTGTTGGGAGATTCTAACCCCTGCCGCCCTCTGCTCCCTGCCTCCCCGGAGGCCTTGTGGGAAATCCGGGCCTGCCAGGAAGTTTTCAGTTTGTATGTCATTATTGTCGGTGTAAGTTTGGTGTTTAAATTGAAAAAGCTATGGCACTGGCCTTCCAACCACAAGCCACAATTTTTATTAGGATATAAACTAGGTAAAGTAGGTTTTTCGGATGTAGTGTTTTCCCTGAATTCTTTTGTCTCTTTTGTGATCTGTCACTGTAGATTAGTCAGCTTAGTTGTGTGCTGGCTTGTGTTGTCTAAGTGTGCAGAGATTATTCTCAGTCACCCGCAGTGTGAATGTTCTTCATTAGAGAGTGCTAGAGATAATGCTTCACATTAAGGGTGCTTTATACCTGGCCAATCAGCAGGTCTGGAGAGCCTGTTGTGTATGCTGGGAGAGTTATGAAATATCTGACGCACTTCCTTGTACAGAGTCTTCACTCCAGGGTTTCACCCTGAGAGAATGCATCAGTGAACAACCAATCTAGGCCCTCGGCCTGAAGTCCTAGGGGTATGGGAAGCTTTGGGGATCTCCTGTCTAGGGCTGCAGCTAACGATTATTTTCATAATCGATTAGTTGGCCGATTATTAAGTTCGATTAATCGGTTAATCGGATAAAAAAAAAAGGCTCCAGTGATGGACTACTAGTTTCTATTGAGATTGTAGTCCATCACGGGAGCAAGCTTGGCGCGGTGGAAGTAAAAAAAAAGTGTGGTGTGCAATATAGTACATTATAAAGCGGCGCAATGCAGAATACCAGCAGCTATAGAGGAATGCAGCAATAGTACATTATACTATAATGTACTATTGCTGGGATTTGTAGTCCTCTGTAGCTGGCGTTATTCTGCATTGCACTGTATATAATGTATTATTGCTGGGATCTGATGTATTCCTCTATAGCTGGCGTTATTCTGCATTGCGCTGTATATCATTTATTATCGCTGGGATTTGTAGTCCTCTACAGTGCGCTGTATAATGATAATACGGC
>NW_017306471.1:91275-93119 GCF_000935625.1 Nanorana parkeri
AATCAAATTTTTGTTTTTTTATTTTAATTATTATTTCTTTTTTATTTTAGTTATTTTTTTATTTTATTATTTTTTTATCCATTTTTTTTCCACTTAACTTTATTGCTATCACACAGGAGATAACAATCCCCTGTGTGATAACATTTGCAGGTGACAGGTTCTCTTTATTGAACTTGTCACTTCTAATACAGGAGTTTGAGCACAGCACTGTGCTCGAACTCCTGTGACAGCTGAGAGGGGAAGGCTGCGACTGCAGCTCTCCCATCTCACTGTTTACATGGAGTAGAGCGGAGAACAGACATTCTCTGCTCTGCTCCCCGCTCTCCGTCACAAAGATCTTCGGAGAGAGGTGGCCAGCGAGGAGAGAGGTACCCTGTGAGGACGGACCTGCAGTCTTATTAATAGTGATCTTGGCAACATAGCCAAGATCACTTGTACAATACGAGCTGTGGCTTTCCAGCTCTACATTTAGCCCTGCTTGCTCAAAGCAGGACTAAATGTAGAAAACAACTACCCGCCTGGCGCCCACAACTGCATGTCCTGGGTGTTGGGAGATTCTAACCCCTGCCGCCCTCTGCTCCCTGCCTCCCCGGAGGCCTTGTGGGAAATCCGGGCCTGCCAGGAAGTTTTCAGTTTGTATGTCATTATTGTCGGTGTAAGTTTGGTGTTTAAATTGAAAAAGCTATGGCACTGGCCTTCCAACCACAAGCCACAATTTTTATTAGGATATAAACTAGGTAAAGTAGGTTTTTCGGATGTAGTGTTTTCCCTGAATTCTTTTGTCTCTTTTGTGATCTGTCACTGTAGATTAGTCAGCTTAGTTGTGTGCTGGCTTGTGTTGTCTAAGTGTGCAGAGATTATTCTCAGTCACCCGCAGTGTGAATGTTCTTCATTAGAGAGTGCTAGAGATAATGCTTCACATTAAGGGTGCTTTATACCTGGCCAATCAGCAGGTCTGGAGAGCCTGTTGTGTATGCTGGGAGAGTTATGAAATATCTGACGCACTTCCTTGTACAGAGTCTTCACTCCAGGGTTTCACCCTGAGAGAATGCATCAGTGAACAACCAATCTAGGCCCTCGGCCTGAAGTCCTAGGGGTATGGGAAGCTTTGGGGATCTCCTGTCTAGGGCTGCAGCTAACGATTATTTTCATAATCGATTAGTTGGCCGATTATTAAGTTCGATTAATCGGTTAATCGGATAAAAAAAAAAGGCTCCAGTGATGGACTACTAGTTTCTATTGAGATTGTAGTCCATCACGGGAGCAAGCTTGGCGCGGTGGAAGTAAAAAAAAAGTGTGGTGTGCAATATAGTACATTATAAAGCGGCGCAATGCAGAATACCAGCAGCTATAGAGGAATGCAGCAATAGTACATTATACTATAATGTACTATTGCTGGGATTTGTAGTCCTCTGTAGCTGGCGTTATTCTGCATTGCACTGTATATAATGTATTATTGCTGGGATCTGATGTATTCCTCTATAGCTGGCGTTATTCTGCATTGCGCTGTATATCATTTATTATCGCTGGGATTTGTAGTCCTCTACAGTGTGCTGTATAATGATAATACGGCAGTATGCAGTATACCACCAGCTATATAGGAATACAACAAATGCCAGCAATAGTACAACATTATACAATAATGTACTATTGCTGGGATATGTAGTCCTCTGTAAATGCTGGTATTCTGCATTGCGCTGTATAATGATTATACTGTGCAATGCAGATTACCATTGACCTGTTATAGAGGAACTACAAATCCCAGAAATAATACATTGCCCAGCGCAATGGAGAATACCACCAGCTATAAAGGAACAACAAATCCCAGCAATAATACATTATAC
>NW_017306471.1:96140-98035 GCF_000935625.1 Nanorana parkeri
TGCGGCGACTGAGGGAGCTCACGGCTAGGAGGAGACCAGCGGCCGGCATGACTTATGCGGCGTGTGAGGCAGCTCGCGGCGGGTGAGAGAGCTCACGGCTAGGAGACGAGCAGCGTGCGCGGCTTCGGCCTGTTCGGTGGGCGTGGCCTATGCGGCGGCCTGTGCGGTGGACACGTCGGGAGCAGCGTGTGACGCGTGACGTGCGACTCAGGCCGCGTGCGGAGCCCCGAACAGGCTAATCGATAGCCGACGAATCGACGATCGAAAACGTTGCCAACGTTTTCAATCGTCGATTTTAATCGACTTAATCGATTAACTGTTGCAGCTCTACTCCTGTCAAGGGAGGTATCCCTAAGATGCTGGCTGCGTTGGAGTGCTACAGGTTTTGAGGAAGCAAAGTTGCAGTTGTCCCCCACAGGGATGGTGAGTGGGTGCTGGGAAGCACCGCATGAACCTCTAGAGCTGCAGCTAACGATTATTTTCAAAATCGATTAGTTAGCCGATTATTATGTTCGATTAACAGCTAGAAGACCATGCAGAAGACCAAAGACTTTGATTTGATATAATCTATCAGGTATCCTGTACTCCCTCCATCCTCCTTCCCTATTCTTCATGCACGTGCACATTCAAATACCATAAACTCTATTCAAAATGACTGGCGCCCATCATTTACACCATCCAAGGCACAGGAACTGAGAAGAATGTGCCTAAGACACTTATCACCAAGTAAGTCTGGGACATTCGTGATGTACATTCGTGATGGTTACCAATAGCGCTACATATACAGTATATACATGTGTGTGTTTGTACTTTTGTGTGCGCAGCCTAATGCAATAGGCTGTGCACGCCTTTGAAAATAATTATAAAGTTTCTCCTCCTTGACTTATACTGAACTGTTTAGAAGATAGGATATCTGTGTAAACATCTCCTTTAAAATAAAACAACTGGAAAATAGATTAAACTAAGAAACAAAACTGCTGGGGACATCACCTATAACAAAAGTGAAGGTCGTTACAGTATCGTCAATGCCCACATATAGCGTAAAATAAGAAGTAGGAAAGTTTGGTGCGCCTAGGGCTGCTAAAGTCCTCTTGACCATGAAAGAGTTGAATAGCGGATTCTCTACATAAAACAGCTGTGGCATTTCATTTAGCAGCTTTGCCAGCCTTTCCTTGGAGAGAGAATCATGTTTGTGC
Organism: Nanorana parkeri; assembly: GCF_000935625.1. Taxonomy (NCBI): domain Eukaryota; kingdom Metazoa; phylum Chordata; class Amphibia; order Anura; family Dicroglossidae; genus Nanorana; species Nanorana parkeri. The sequence goes on from NW_017306471.1 coordinate 97,337, forward strand.
AGAGATTTACATGCTCTGGGGAATTTCAGCATTCCAAACAAACACAGACTGATTCATCTCTCAAATTGCTGGCTTGGTTATTATGTTTTGCTGTAAATTGCTCAACTTCCTTTCTAAGCGAAAGTGTTGTTCTGAAGCGTAGGTCTGATCTGAACCAAAAAGATTAACAGTCATTTACAATGCTAGATTTATATGTCTGTAAGATTATATTACAAATATCAGAATTTTAATATTACTGCATTATGACTAGAATAATTAGATTGAATCCAACTGACTTACACACTTGATATAACCCAAATCAGTGCTGAAAGAAATATGAAGACTGCACTGCATGGGCAAAATTGAGGAGCCCTTTAACCCATTAGAAGTCCCCAGCTGTAACAGCAATTGGCTACAGTCAACTCATTAAAGTGCATAATGGAGAAAATCTCCTTGGAGTAAATGTAGCAAGGTTTACAGAAATGTTTTGGCAAATGCCTCTGCCAACAATTCAGCCCATATCCTAAAGTGAACTTTTGTTAGTAAGTGAATGAATATATTCTGACAAGTCACAATCTTTTTATAATTTATTAAAAAATGGGGCCTTTTTAAATTAAAAACAGTCCTTGAGTACCAGGCAAGTCACTTTACCTGGATGATGCATTAACAATGATGGGACCGTCCTTCTGGGGAGAAGAGCAAATAAAGTAATTGTCGGGG
>NW_017306471.1:98194-117084 GCF_000935625.1 Nanorana parkeri
CCGGGTGGGGGGGAAAAGAAAAAAAAAGTGATTTGGGGGGGGGGGGGGGGAGGGGTACTGTGATTTCGGTGAGAGGTAATAAATATACTGAGCATACAAGCACTTAAAGATAGACTACATCTGACCATAGTTTAGGAGCTCTTGCCATAATCTGCAGGTAGACACAGAACACTTGCACAATATGGTAGACTTACCTCCCAAACTGTTCTCCTCCATCACCACAGACATCATCTCTGGCACATCTGTTGGAATGGTATCTTCTTCCTCCAGCCATTGGACAGCCACTGATGATGTGCATTGGAGTTACATCCTTCAAGAACCTGCTTTCTTGCTTAGCAGTTTACAGATGCTGGGAATGTACTCTTTACTGCAGGCAGTGTAGACACAAAAAACATTTCTAGGACAAGGGGAGGCATTTTGGTGTCTTACACCAAAAAATATATATTTCCTAGCAATTTTGTTTTCAACTTTAGTTCTGCTTTAACATGAAAATATACACTGCCTGGCCAAAAAAAAGTCACCTCCTGGATTTAGCCAAGCAAATAGGTTAAGTGACTTCCTTTAGATAATTATTCCAGCAATGAATATGTTTCATCTGGCAACAAATTAGGTCAACTGCCTACCTAAATATACCAAATGACCAGGGTTTTTTTTTCTCTTCCCTGAGCATATTCCAAGATGACAATGCCAGGATTCATAGGCCTATAATTGGGAAAGAGTTGTCATGAGACATTTTCACACATGGACTGGCCACCACAGAGTCCAGACCTTAACCGCATTGAGAATCTTTGGGATGTGCTGGAGAAGACTTTACACAGTAGTCTGACTCTCCCATCATCACTACAAGATCTTGGTGAAAAATAAATGTGACTGTAGATGGAAATAAATGTTGTGACATTGCATAAGCTTATCAAAAAAGTGCCAGGGCAAGTGCATGCTGTAATCAAAGCTAAAGTCCAACAAAATATTAGCTTGTGACTTTTTTTTTTTTGGTTAGGCAGTGCTAGGTCCACTTTAACTCACCTACTAGTTCCCCAGTCTTTGTTACATGTTCTTAATAAAACTTTGCCCAAAAAACAAGGTGTACATTGTAGAGGACCTTCGAGGAAGTGGAGACTCCGATTTGGTGCCCCAGGCTGAAAATTTATGTGGAGCAGAATGTGTTTTGCGTCTTCTTTGTGCAGAAATGCAATGATCATTTTTTTAAATTTATGTAGATGGATTGATGGTTCAGTTCAAGTAAACTCACAGTAACATGTAGACCACAAGGCATCTTTGTCCCACTGTTCTGCTGACCAGAGAAATTTCTAATTTCACCTTGGATACGTTTGAGCCATGATTGCCATAAGATGAGAACTTCAAGGTTTAGAAAATCATTACTGGATGGTCTCCCAGGACTTCATTTTGCAGAAGGGAAAGATTGTTGGCTAAGTAATGCACTGATTGAATTGACTTTATGTGGCATGTAATGACTGTGATAAAATTATATCAGTGTCTAATGAATTATACATGTCAAGCAGAATTAATTTGCTAAATAAATATTTAACCCTTGTGCGAGTATTGACTGTCCTGCTGAGGAATAAAAGTTTACATTTTAAAGGGTTCCTCAAATAATAACTAGTCCCTTGCTACAGACCCCACTATGTAGTAACATAAAACACTATCAAACATTCTCTCCTTGTAAACTACAACACTTATCCTAGCCACTTGTCTCTGCATTCACATATACAGTAACATAGCTCAAATGGGACCATTACATATTCAGTAGACTAGCAGCAACATGCATTTTGCAAGTAGTGGCAGAGCCAGTGAACTTTTAGCTGAGGACGTATCATCCTTGTATACCGTAGTAGGGGTTGATGGGTTCAAAGAGCCCCTGTACTGTAGTAATAAACAATGATGTGAAGGACGAAGGTGGGGGAGGTTGGCACTGTATGTACTTTTACCAGTAATAATGGCTTTTTTGTATGTTGTAAGGATCATGCTTAAAGTGCATCTTTTGGGTTCTAGGTATGATAGGCAGCCCAACCACCAGCTGAAGGAGCACACATGGCAGGTTGGCAACGCTGCTGCTGATTGCGAAGTAGTGGCTTAGTGTTGTCAGCCTGCTACAGGAAGTGCTTTGAGTGGCATGAACTCCAGGTAAGAATCTTTGGAAGAGATTTACAAAACAACAATTTTCTTAAGAAAACTGTAGACTGTGAGGCATGATGCTAGACATACCGGGTTTGCATACACTTCAAAATATTTGCACAGTGAGCACCCCGGTGTGGGGGCATTTAAGACGATAAAGTAAGCTAGTTTTGTTTCCTGCTTTTACTTTGCCAGCTGTACAGCAGGTTCTGTCAGATATTACAGTTTGATGTAAATCTCACATTTCTGTCCCCAATTAGCTGCCTATTTTGATTATTAAGGATAAGGAAACCCCTGTGATAAAAAAAAATGAATTGTCATATTGCTCCTCATATCTGCAGCCCCAAAATTGAGATTTCTATGCAGGTTGTCTAATGCAAATTCCCTGGATGTCAAACTAATGCCTTAGCTTCAATGGCCCAGAAAAGTAAACAGATAAGCAATTCCAACCTTTTTTTGTTACATTAAACACCCAACTCCAGAATTCGGTTCATTAACAATTTTTTGCTTTCCTCAACCTCCATGCACCACTCCATGCATATTTATTTTTACAAAATAAAATGTCCCAAATACCTGTAAATTTGTCTAAAAGTAGTGCAGCAACAGCCTGTTTGCCTGTTAAACATCTTCTCAGTCCCTAGGATAATCTTCCTAATGTGCTTTTTTAAGTAAAGTAAATGGAAGGAACAATATTTCCAATCACGCATTGCTAGAAGGAGCCAGTCAGGAGGTGTAAGTGGGCATGTCCTTGGGTTTCTATTACTGTATGTTTGATTGACAGCCCTCGACTCGCTCACTGATTTTATTTACACAGTTATTGGAGAGGCGGGGATGTGTTTGGGTGGTTACTGGACAGGTGGGGTTGTGATCTGGACTGTTGCTGTAGATTCCAAGTAATTACTCCAATGGTGTGATCATTCTGGCTCTGTAGTGACACCCCCTGACGTGCACAGAAGTAGGATAAGGAATGACAGCAGCGTGATCGCCATTTTGACAGGTAGAGGGGTGTTGTTTATACCCAGAAACTCAGCAAACATTAGGGTACTAAAGAAGGATTTAAAAGATCATTTGGAAAAGAAAGGAGCGAAAATACACAAACCAAATCAAAGGGGAAAGGTAGGACTAAGACTATAGGCTATACATTCTTTCCATTTGTGCCTGGAGTTGGCCTATAATTTACTGGTACTTTTGGTACTTGATCTGTGACTCGGAAGTATTAAAACTCTCGGAAGCAACTTAACATTTTCTGAAGGAGGCCAGCAATTGGAACCGCCATGAGCAGTCACATGACAAGAGACCATTGTGGAGGAGAGAGGCTGCTGTTTTCCAGTGCTTCCAATGGCATACCTTTAGATGTACACATTCATTTTTAATGGACAACTGTGAACTAGACTAGGAAGCACACATATCTAAAGGGATTCCTTGGATCTTTTCTATGACATTATTCTGTATGCAAAGGGTCCTGTGTCCAGAAACAACTTTATCAATGAAAAGAAGGATATTTAAAGCCACAGTCCAGGCAGAATGATAATTTGCACTCTGCACTGGGTGTGTAAATTATCATTAAAAAAGCTGGCTGTTATGTGCAGGGAGTGTCCTACCTTTCAGCACGCCGTCCCCCCGCACTGAATGCCGAACTTCCAGGCATTGAAGAGAGGGAGTGATACCACCTGAACTGTAAAGTGCTCCAGCCGTATCACCCACCTCCTTTTACTATCCTCCATGCACAAAATGTTTTGTATCTTTTTAAAGAATTTAAGACCTGCTGTGATTGGAGGAGAAGAAATTATGTCACATCCCCACCCCCTCCTCTCCTCAAATCACAAAATCTTGTAGTCTTTAAGACATTTTGTGAATGGAGGATAGTGAAAAGGGGCGGTGATGCAAGAGTGGGAGAAAGAAAAAAAGGCAAATGGTTGCATTCCTAAAATTATCACAGCTTCGGTACTCTTCTGAAGAACCCTCAGTCCTGATCAGCAGCAGATCACCCTCAGCAGTGGGCTGGCTATTGGGAGGGGTTATGCAAATATCAAAAGGTCTTGCTGGGTGGGTATCAGTCTTATGGAGTAGACATTCCTAGGCTGACTGCATGTTTAAAAGAGCTGATATCCAATGAATGAAAGAGGCAGACCATGGACCGTAAGCCTAAGGAAGAAAAAGCTGAATGATGCTGGACAAAATCCAGCCAGGCAGGCTCTATCTGACTTGTTGCGGTTTTTAATGCACACAGTGAGAAGCTCACCATGTGCAGTGATATTAGAAAAAGCAATTTCTGTACAGGAAAGGAACCTCTACATCTGTGCAAGATGGAAGATGGGGCTGGAGTTTAGCTTTAAGCTGTTGCAGTTTCTTTACCCAGATTTCTGTGACTGTGTTTCCTATTGCACAAATAAAAAAAGCAATTAAGAATACCCCCCTTCCCCCTTTTTTATCATCAGACCCAGCACCGTGACACCATGGAAGAAATCACATTATATTTCATTCTAGGTACCCTTGTGACATGTGAGCAAGTATGATTGACTGTAATCATTTTATGTACATGTGTGTGGGGATGTTTTTGACACTGGTGTAGGACATTATTATATTACATGCAAGCCTCTAGACAGCTCTAATATTAGTTTTTCTTGGAATCATAAGGTATTTTATTACCTGTAAAGAATCCATGTGGAATAATGCAGAAGTGTCCCTCATCCTACTCTGAGCCAGAACAAACTGTATACGCTGTGGGTTTGACTTATGAAAACTGGAACAAGTTTGCAGTAGTTGTCCATAGCACCCAAACAGATGTCATCTTTTAATGTCAAAGAGATCTTTATGGTTGCTATAGGTTATAATCCCGTTTTGGCCAAGTTGTCAGAAATCGTCTCCTACATCTTTCTATGTTTTCTGCATTGCTTGGATAGGAAGAATTTGAGTTTAATTGATACGACTGACTAGTGATGCATTAATGTTCAAGCAAAACGGTAATGAAGTGATATTGATTGGCTGTAAGCTAGTGCTCCCAAGAGCTGCATAAAATATAATCTGCAAGCTATTGGAAAACCATGATTCTACGTAGGTCTACAGTTCTTATCAGGACTGTCAATGCACCATCTAACTCAGCCTTTTGCAATCTCTTTACCATGATGGATCCCTTGAAATAATTTTCAAGAGAACCTTGCTAGAATTGATTACATCCACAGCTCATGGTACATTAGCGTGATCAATAAGTAAAATCAAATAAAGTGCATACCTAGCATATTGGATACTAGAGAAGATCTTTTTTTTTAACACTTCTTTTAAGACACTCTCAAATACTGTTTCAAAATTATTTTTAGTAACACTCATAAAATGAAATAAACAATAGAAATCATCAGAATAGAAATGCAGACTTAGAAAATTCTACCATTCCCTTACATTTGTAGTCGATGGAGTGTGTCTTTATATTTGTGGTTAGTGGAGAAATTCCCCCTTACATCGATAGACAGTGGGAGAGATGCCCCCTTACATTGGTCAGTGGAGAAACTGACCACAGGAGTAGAGCTCCCCAACACCCCTTACCTTGGTAGTCAGTGGGAGAGGTGCTCTTATAAATCGTGGTCAGGTGGTCAGTGGGAAAAGGACACCCTTTGATCAGTAGAGAAATGCCCCCTTACATTGATAATCACAAGAAAAGAGCTCCCCGACACCCCTTAACTTGGTGGTCAGTGGGAGAGGTACTCTCTTAAATTGTGGTCAGTGGGAGAAGGACCCCCATAGATCGCCTATTTGGAATCATGTGTTGTCAGGATTCCAGTTTTTCTGCCAACGTATTGTCAACGTCAAGTCAACACTGTTTGTTTACAGAGCCATATTAAAAAAAACTGAATTTCCAGCAGACCTGTCACTAACAAACCAGGCCGCTCCTATGCCCATAAATTGCTGTCATTAATCCCTACTTCTGGCATACCACAATATGCGTGTTGTTACTGTCCTTTCTTTTTGCCAGAGTCACCAGTAGTCCCACCACCTGGGCTGCCCCTTATTCCCAGGTATCTAAGGCTCAAAGGTTTTTAAAAGTTCCCAGGTATGTCTATTTGCAGAAGAATTGAGTGGGTCATCATGGATAACTGTCAATACTGTACTTAATAACGCTAAAGGACATATTTTAAAAAAAGTGAATGTAAATTCCACCAACGATTTAGTGGTAGTGAATCATTCACTTTCATTTAAAACACATGTACCTGGAAGATTCACCTGCAGAGAATGTAAGGTGAATGTCAGATTCAATGCTTTAAAAATATGCCCTGATGGTGACGCTATAATGGGTACAGAGGGTGTATCTTTTTTTCAACCCATAGCCAGCTGACCTGAACATTAATAGTGCTTTCCTATTGACCAGAACAGGTTGGATCCATTAGCTTCAAGGTTCAAATCAGATTACGTTGAATTTTCTGGCAAGTAGTCACACATACTTTCTGAGGCAGTCCCAGTCCGGCAAGCGTTTCACTTTTTCAGAACATTTTTTAATAGAGAAGATAATGGCCCAGCATAGAAGGCCTGCAGCCCTGAGCTGGTGTTTGGAGGAAGGGGGCACACTTTTCATGGTCCATTCGCATGCTGTACTCAAGCATAGTAGGGCATCTGTACACTTGCATCTATGAGGCTATATCCTGCATAACTGCTGTATTAATTTGATAGCATTAAATTGAGGTACTGTTTTTGTTGTTTAATAACATTTTGAAAAGGGTTAAAAAAGGCAACAAATCCAGCAAATCACTGGCTGGTGTATTTTAAGAAATTTCCTCAACTCTTACCATCGGCACATTACTTTTTGTACTGAATATAGCTGCATTTTTGTTCTCTTTACTTTCCTTAGTTTTTATTATCTTACCTTCCTTTAGTTATCTTATCTGTCTTGTGGTCCTCGACCTAAAACCTAAAAGTATAATTTGTAAAGGGTTTTTGTATTAGAAATAAATGTAGCATGGTTAGAGCCCTGCACCATGGCCCCCCCAAAAAAACCTATATGGGGACTGTCAGTGCTGTCCTCATTCTGAATATGATAGTTGACTGGCTGTCTAGCTGACTTCTTTACCTTTTGGCTCACTGATCTCGAACAAGCATGCAGATCAGAAGGTGACACAGAAATGTATTCAAGCCATTGACAGACAAGCAACTAGCATTTTTAGAAAGGGATATAAGCAATGGCAGCCTGCATAATGTCTCAGCACTGTTTTCCACTGATGTTCCTACAGACAATAGACAGCTACCAGCCACGTGTGCATGATCAGTAACTGATCATGCACATGGAGAACGGGTCGTTCTCATTAGTGATGTTTGCACAAGTATTTATATTTGCTTCAGGCAAAGTTCCATGTTATTTCCTTGTAACAGGAGAAGAGCAGTAAAGGTGCCGTAATAGTTCTTACTCTTGAGCAGGCCTGGCCTAGGGCATCCGGGAAAAGCTACAGACAGTAATGTAACTATACCATAGCAGTCCGTGCAGCTGCTATCAGGCCCAATTGTGGGAGGGGGGCCTCAGCTAGAAAACTGTCAGGGGAAATACAACATAAAAGGCAATTTAAGTGTAAGTAAAAATAACACAGATTGAGTGCTGTATCTTTAGGATTAAAGAGCATTTTACCAGAACCTGCTTTGAAGTTTCCAGTCCACAAAATCTAACTACAGATGCACTGGAGGAGTCTTTAGGATCATTGCCACTAACAGTTCCCCCTTATTTTTATGTACAGCAGCAAAGGCTGCTGGACATTTTAATTGTCTGGGAGTAGATTTATGGCCCATAAATCTTCTGGTGCAGCCTGCCTGGTCAGCACTCTAATATTAACCCTCTATGCCTATCACAGCTTTCTTGAGGCTGTAAAAATCCAAGTGTCTCTCTTCAGCTTCAAACTGACAAGACTGACAAGGTTCGTATTTCTGAAAATAAGTCACAATTTAAAGTCTAAATCCACCTTTTTTGAGAGAAAAAAAAGCAGTCCCCTCTGGGTGATCTATGTACTGTACCTTGTATTTTTAAAAATTTTGCAGATTTATCTCTTTTTCTATTCTTAGGCCCCGCAGATCTGCCAACATGAACAATCCAATACATTGCTATGGGGATCTTCATGCGACTGCTCAGCGCGATCCGAACTGCCCCCCGTCCGAACTGCTTCCTGCACTATTTTTGCCGTGCTGATCAGTGCGGTTTCCATACAGCTTTCAATTAAACGGCACTGATCAGCGCGGTTTTGGGCATTTTTCATTACGTTTCAGCGCTGACCTCCCTTTTGAAATCAGTGCGGTAACCGCACTTATCCGCAACCGCCCTGATGTGAATGGGCTCTTAAGAAATAGATGTTTGTTTTACCCTGTCCTTTCCAGACTGAGCCCGAATGGGAGGGCCAGCCTTTATTACAACCATTTGAGCAAATCTCAGTGTTCCAATAAGGAAAGCTTCAGTGTCTGCATCCCTTTAGTAGACAAGCCTTTAGGGGAATCTAGCCAAAAAATAAATTCCAGATGCCTGAATGCCTCCACATGGCGATATTGCACTGAATTTTTTATTTTTTACAATTTTATAAAAGCAGCAGCAGATTAAAATGAAAAGGTCAATTTAATATCAATAAATTACAAAATGGCATGTAAAGCAATTTTATGTGCTGTTTTAATTTCTTAAAAGATGTTTGCATTAAGGTGATAGAGTAACTGTGTGCAGGGATCACTACAAATTAGCACTGACAATTATGTAATAATATAAAATATAGTTATGGTTATTTGATAATTATGTTTATTATTAGTTTTCTTTGTGATGTCTTTTTACTGAATACTAAACCACCTTTTTCAGTACCTGCTTTCTGTTGGGGTGGAAGAGGTGGGAGAGATCGAAATGTGCACTAAGGCCCTGTATTACCCTAAAAAGATCCCTTGATGTTGAATATAAAATGGTGAGCTGGTGAGATGAAAGAAGTAAAAACAATAAGCTGAACAATTTGGGCTAAAAGCAGAAAAATTAAGGTTAAAAGTTAGACATTGTGCCTTCTTCCTCTTTCCTGGCAACTTCTATCCAGCACACTGGTCCCGAGTACTGTACTAGCAAATGATGACAGCCCTCCTGCCACCTGTCCTTGATTTAGGCAAACGGTATGGTAAAGCATAACCCTGGGTAAATTTTTATTAACCCTTGCAGCGGTTCTACTCCTGCACTTTGAGGGTTAAACAGTTATACTCACCCAATCCTTTGAACTGCCCTGCTCTTAGGCCAGTCCTTCTAGCCTTGCTTCCCCTCTGCCACAACAGTCTAATGGCTATGAGTCATCAGTGTGTAGGACATGAGGATGCCGAGGGGAATACCATTGCCGAAGCGTAAATCAGGGGGAATGCTGTCACAGCTGACCAGCTCTGAGGTTCAGGTGAGTACAGTTTTGTTATTTTTCCTCCTTAGACCAAAACAATCAATTAACCCTTGCAGTACGGGGGTAGCACCACTGCAAAGGTTAATACAATGTTTTCCTGCAGTTGTTCTTTAGGACTAATGAATGATCATATTGTCCCAGTTGCCAGGTGTTACAGGGAGATGTGATGGGGCCCCATCCAAATTTTGCTATGAGACCCCAATGATCTGTAGTTATGTCCCTTCCTACAGACATACTAACATTCCCAATCCAAGTGTAAATGACATATGAACATTCACAGTCTGGGGGCAAGAAATCTGGATCACAGTCTGACAAACATTGTCCAATGTTCTAATAAATCTCTACTGCTTCACCACAGGGAACAGTCATAAGTTACATCCTCACAGGCAGCAATGAGCAGACCGTCAAATATGAATCCTACCAATATTTAACTTCCTAGGTGCAGCAATATAAGAGCGAGTAGCGTTATCAGTCATGCATCTCGCACAGATTGAGTTTTAATGTTGAATTTTCAGACCTGTAATAGACAGAGTTCAGTGAACCGAATACTATAAATAACACAGGCTTCACTTTGGCCAATAAATGCTATATGAAATGTTCGCTTTTACTATTGTTCCTTGTGGCAGCTCATCTCTTTATACATTCATGTCCCTTATCTCTAATAATAGTGCAGAATAATGAGCTAGATAAGTGCCATAGTCATTTTCCCTCAAGTTTCCTTAATAAGTTGCTGTATGTGAATGATAATGTGTCATGCTGGGCAGTGAAGCTAAAATATGAGTTGAAGGCTCCAGTTGGGCAAGGTGGTTGGTCGTTTATACTCAGCAAACGACGTAGGAGTCTTCTGAAGGAAATATTCACTTTTGTAGACTCTCTACAGGCTTCAAATACTGTATGTGTACAGCAGAGTGCCAATCACACTAAGAAGATCAATTCTCATCTATAAAAGGAGGGTTGGGTAATTTATGCCTTGTGAACAAGATCCAGAACAAATGTTGGCTATCCCAGCATAAATATATATTTACTAATGGTACCAAGAAACATCTTTTAGCATTAACGCATTTTTGTAAAATATTTACTTTAAAGTAGATGTGAACCTCTAAATAAATGACATTTAGTTTGCTAAAGCATTGTGTATCATATACAATTGGATTTACAAAAAAAAAATACAATTTTTAGGTTTTTTTTAATCCTATGTTGCATCTCACTGCTGCTGGTCTACTGATTTTTTTTGCAGCCATTAGCAGCCCCAGGATCCCAGACTGCAAAGCATTTCCTAAAGCGGACCTTTACCCCCTTTCACTAAAAATCACCTCAACATGCATATGAAACCGTCTTACATTCATTAGTTAACCTCCCTGGTGGTATGATTATTATTTTTTTTTCTTTCCTTTTTTGGTCTATCTGCTTTTCGTTTTTTTTTTTAAACTTTTAAACTTCCAACCGGTTCAACCCCCCTGCGACGCGGACGCTCGCAAGGGACGGAACCCGGTAGACGGATGCCGGCATCGGCCGGGGGACACAGCGGGGATCGCGGACAAGGTAAGAGATGCGACGCTATATTCCCGAGTCTTGCTCGGGGTTACCGCTTATGGTACAGAAAATTAACCCCGAGCCAGACTCGGGAATACCGCCAGGGAGGTTAAATAAACATATTTTTCTTTTACTTACATTTATTGTTTTTCCACTTCCTGGTCCTCTTGGGCATTAGTGATGTAATAGTGCCCAAGCATTGTATCCTGGGGAGGTTACATCAGCAGTACATTGCTGGGAAATCTAATCTGTAATCTCCCGAGATCTCAGGGAAAGACATTTTCATCCTTGAGATGATGTGCATGGTCACATGTCCTAGTCACATGTGCCAGAGTCCCAAGAAGTAAAGGGAGATGGATTAATCTGCCCTTAGTAAAAATGGCCACTATGAGAAAAACGGGGAAGAAAAAAAAAAACAGGCTTATTTGCAAAAGGGTGAAGAGTTTGGAGAAGGCAGGAGAAGTAAACAATCTAGGACAACATAGCTGAACTGGAAAGTGAGCTGAATTGAAAAATATTTCCAAATCAGTTATGCTGTCCTAGATTGTTCACTTCTCCTGCATTCTCCAAACTCTTCACCCTTTTGTGAATAACCCTGTAAAAGTATGCAAAGAATAAAAAGTCTGCAATTATCGATAAGTATCTGCGTGTAGATTGTCATTACTAAACATTTCTAAAGGTATATTTGTTGTCATTGCAAAGATATGGGTTAAGTTCCTCTTTAAAGTGGAACTAGACCCCCCCCCCCCCAATTTAAAGTAACTTCTGTCTTACTTTACTACTTGAAATGTGAAATGTTACATTTGATTGTTTACTGACTTCTAGAGAATAAACATGTGTAGCAAATGCTCATGTGTGTGAGCCCTGACCTGGCCGTATGCTGTTGCCTTGTGTGAGAAAGCCCACACAAACATATGGACAACATAAAAAATCCATGGAGATAATGTACAAGATTAAGATGGAACCAGTGTACTGTGTCACCAAGCATCCTCCTTCTGTCATTTAACTACATTGTATGAAATATTTTTCTGGCATCGTGAATTTATTTTTTCTATTTTTTTTTGTTACAGCCTTGCTGCTTCCAAAGAAGTGGGGGCTTCCGTCCGTTCCAGTCCCAAGCTCATGTCACCCTCCGATTTCTTAGACAAGCTGATGGGGAAGATTTCCGGATATGATGCTCGAATTCGCCCTAACTTCAAAGGTAATGAATGGCTGTGTACGCTTCTAGGAGTGTGGGAATTAATCATTTAAAAATACCCCATTGGAAATTGTACACTTTTTTTTACATATTTGAACAAGCAGACATTATATCTTTATTCAAACAGTTGGTGACAAATGTTATAACAAATGTTGGTGATATCCTTGAATAAGAATAAGAGAAAAAAAATGCCCCTCGAATCATTTATTCAACAAAAAGATCAATAGATGTAATTCTGTACCTTGAAAAAGTACTATGTTTGACTGATTATTCTTCAACACATAGTTCCAGAAGGTCTGGTCTTTTGGGTTCTTTGAGACTTTTTTTTAGCATAAAACAATCAGTTCTTAAGTTAGATTTGCTGGGTTGGCCGGCCCTGGACATATTAGCAGTTGTTTGAAATCTACGACACTTGTAGATTATGTTCCCAGACTCATAGACATCCACAACTTTCTTTCCGAGAGCATTAGAGAGTTCTATTGATGGCATGATGACACCACACATTTGAATAGCAAAGAGAACACCAGACCCTAGAAGTCTGAGGTTTAAATAAGACAGGTTCCACCTCCACACGCTAAGCAGGTTTAAACATTGGCATCTAATTTGGGACAGCAGATTCACAATTAATGGATTTGAAATGGTGGTGAATGTAGGGGTTTACTCACTTCTTCCATGTGACAAATCTACATTTTTGTTGACTTACATAATGAAAATTAATACATGTGTCAATTTTATGTATCATTTGTTTTAGCATATCACCTTTTTTCTGTAGGCACTATCTGAATCAAGATCCAAAGCTTGCCTGTTCAAATATGTTTAAAAAAGTCAACAATTTCCATGGGGTGTACTTCCCTTATCACATAACTGTACATAAACTACTATCATTCCCATAATGGGAAATCACTTGTTGTCAATGGTTAAAGTAGATAAACCTTTACTGAATAACATTCAGTTTGATCAAGTAGAATGTATCACAATTGTCTTTGTTTTTAGTAATAAAATACCTTTTTGATCCTTTGCTGCATCTCAGTGCTGCTCATCTCCTTCAGCCTCTTTGCAGTTACTTTTTGTCTAAATGTAAACCAGCAATGGCTGCACGGCATTTCTTAAGGTGGGTTTCCTGATGGTGAAAACAGTGTATCGGGCCTGTATTATAAGTGTTCAGAGAGCCACTTGTATCTTCCATTGTGTGATAGGGTTGGAAGACAGAAGAAAAACTGGGAGGCTGAACAGAGCATTGTCACTCAATAACATGATTTTCCTAAACAAGGACCTTCATGGCATTTGTCAGGGAAGGTTATCTAATGGTGACACAAGTGAACTGTGCCTGTATAATGAATGCTGGAATAGCCATTCGTAATCTCCATCAGAGACTTCTGTGATAGGGTGACAAACCAGGAGAACAATTGGGGGACAGGGACAGAACAGTAACCATATGAAGATGTCACCAGCACACTGAAAACCTTTGAGATCACCAAGTGTTCATTTATTGAGAAATCTTGTTACAAAAACAAGCACTTGTGGGGCCGCGCTGGGTCCCTTCATCAGACTTAGCATTGCTGATACAGCAGTGTCTCCCCAAAACATGAAGCACCTGAACAAGAACCTTCATGGCAGGATCATCATGTGCTATTTTAATTAAAGCTGCAGATTTAAAAATAAAAGAAGTCCTTATCTGCATACCTTTTTTGGGTTAGTAATTGTAAGTATTGCAGCCAGAGAGTCAGTTTGAGGATGAGCATTTTCAGAGGGAGAACTCAGCAGTTGCAGCTTTCTTGTTTCTCTCTTGACAGATTAACTTTATTTAACAATTGTTAATCATTATGCATCTTTTGTCAACTGGCAAACAAAACCTTTTCATTTGTGGCACATCAATGGCGGGCCCATTTTTTATAGGCCTGTAACCCTGCATGCTATGATTTTGACCCAGAATGCTTTCAAATGCCTTTTTCTCTAAGTAAAAATGCTACTCCCTGTGTGTACTGCAGTTCTCTATGCTGGCAGAGCTGAGTAACAGTCACACCCTTTAGCAAAAGTGTCCTCACACAGACTAATATTGCTAAGAAGAAAAGGGACCATGTCAACTAGATATTTTACATTACTGAGTGCACTGGGTTTAAAGTGACACTAAACCCAGGAGTTAAATCTTAAAAATACATTCAAGTACCTTAACTATTAATAAAAATTTACCTTATTTGTGTATTACTCGGCGGTAGATCCTCTAATCATCTCTGAATTGGTGCTGACCCTGTTTGTCCTTCTGGAGGGGGGCTACTTTTGTTCCCCATGGTCCCTGTGTGTTGTAAAGTAGCCAGCGCTCCAAGCTCACTCCCGTGATGGACTACAATCTCAATACAAATTAGCAACTAAACATGAAATTGTAGTCCATCACGGGAACGAGCGTGGAGCTGTGGCTACTTTACAACACACACAGTGACCATGGGGAACAAAAGTAGCCACCCTTCAAAAGGAAGGACAGTGTCAGCAACAATTCAGAGATGATTTGAGGATCTACAGCCGAGTGATACACAAATAAGATAAATTTTTCTTAATAGTTAGGTTCATTGAATGCATATTTAACTCCTGAGTTTAATGCCACATTAACTTTGGTGCCTATTGGACTATACAGACACATATAGACTTGCTACTGTAACAGGAGAGTTGAGGTAAGACTATGAAAATGAAGGTTGTTAGTGCAAAATGTATCTGACTGCATATTTATTTATGTGGCTTTAATTGAGCCTTCATTAGTCATCGCTGGTTTCTCATTGATTGTAACTCCGCAAGTTCTTTCATTATGACCATTGATAATATTTCAGTCTGAGCATTGTTAATAAATCTGATTCCTATCTAGGGTGTGTTTTACAATGAAGTGTTCTGTAATAAAATAAAACACTCAGTGCTGGAATACATTCTTTATATTTTTGCTGCTGATATATTAGAAAAACGTATATTTTTTCAAAATTTAGCAACTAATGTAATTTGTTTTCACCTTGCTGAGATGACAGAGAAATGACCTTCACTGGTCTGACTTACAGCTGCCTTTGCAGCACAGCCTTGAAAAAGAATCCTATAAGGCAGACAGGACGTATGAGCAATGGTTTAACAAATTGTGAGCACAAGCTTACTTGTGTTTGGTAAAGGAAACCGGTGCTGAATAATAATAACCCAAGTGAAACGAATGGCAAACGCACTCATCAATTCATAACTAGCTTTAAAGCAAGGTGCACATGGAAAGGCTTTACACAGAACAAAGACAAAAAAATCCCAGCACACTCACCAGCCAGCCTACAAGAAAAGTACACTACTAAGGTTAAAAACAGAGGTTTTAGTTCCACAATTTTTGCTAAATATGTGGAAGCCGCACTGCCTCGTCAAGTCCTCTCTGTATAGTGAGGTCCTAACTTTAATCTATGAGAGCCTCCACCTTGGAGCATATTTATAGCAAAGGATGAATTGGGTGCAGGTTTGCCAGGAGGTAGCCCAACCTCCTTCAATTTGTGTCTTTGTTCTAAATAAAAATACCCCTCTACTACTGAGGAGCAGCCATTGCTGGAGTGCATGTAGATGGGAAGTGGCTGCAAAGGAGCAAGAGATCAGCCGCAATGAGATGCAACAAAGAATGGAAAAAGGGTGAAAACAAGTATTTTATAGACCACTGCTTCCACCCAGAGAGTGCAGCAGGATTTTGATATTAACACATATATTTTACATTGGCATAAATTAACATGTGTATTATTATTATTATCATCACATAGCAGTTACACAACATAATCTTAGGAACCTGTAGAGTATCTCCTTATAATAGTGATGCATATTTAACACTGAACTATTCTTGCATATTATGGTGTAATGACATACAGTAGATAAGAGTTGTTCTTAGTGCCCTTCACAGAAAACACAAGCTTCACAAGCACTGCATTTTCAGCTACATAGTTTTGTATAACTTTGATTATTATTATACAGGATTTATATAGCGCCAACAGTTTGCACAGCGCTTATTGATAACTTTGAGAACACATTTAAGCAGATACATTTGAAACATATTGGCAATGTATTGTAGAGAATAATGAATAAGTAAACTGTTTAGTCTTGCATTCACATATACACGTAGGGGTCTATTCACGAAGCTGCCGAGGGCAGCCGAGTGAATGACAGATCTGAAGTGAAGTGAGCCGAACACTGTTCGGCTATTCACTTCAGGCTGGTACGGCTAATTTCAGCCGTACATCGGCTTGCTTCGTGTGGCTTTGGGTCGGCCGAACATGCTCAGCATATTCGGCCGACCCGAAGTGCAGAAGGAGTTCGACTCAGCCGGTCCAACATCTGGATCGGCTGAGCCGAACCTCCGGCAGGCTACTCACTGCTGTTCGGGCTATTCTTAAAGATCCCGAACAGCAGTGAGTGAATAGCCGAATGCTGCCGCTCGGCTGTTCTGCTCGGTCCCTCAGAGGTACCGAGCAGAACAGAAAAAAGTAAAAAAAGTAAATAGCAAACGATTGTGCGGAGCTAGCAGTGACAGCTAGCTCCACCCAATAATTTCCTATTGTCCGGCGGCTCTGCTACTGTAATAGAAAAAAGAAAAAAAAACTCCTCTGGGAGCCTCCCGCCGCCAAGGAAAGAAACAGGGCTGTGTCTTTTTTTCTTTATTCTGACACGCGATGTCAGAATAGAAAAAAAAAAGACAATGCCCTTCTGTTGGTCATAATAATCTGGCCACTCAGTGTATATATATAGAAAGATAGATAGGTATATAATTTGTTACATTATAAGCAACATGTACAACATTTAATTTTGTAGATCAAGGTTCAACTAAAGTTCAGGTACAACATGGGTTGAAGTGTTTAGAGACAAAGTCTTAGCAACGTTTCTGACCCTGGTTTAATGAACGGGTGTCCTCTGGTCATGATATGAGGGACATTAGGTTAATGAACAGTTAATGAACAGTAGGTTCAATACCAACACAGCTGTCTCCTAACCTTGAAATTAGGGAGTCTATCCAAGAGAAGAAGAGCCATTTAATGATCTTGGTACAAATAAATGTGAATACAGGTGTCATTATTATCTGATTTTTGGAGATAATTGAAGGTAATTTATCTAATTATTTTTTTCAAAACATTATAAAAAAGGGGCCTGCAAGCTCATTTTATTTGAACACACCTGATTTGCGTGCGTTCCCGACCGGCCGAAATAAACCTACTTCTTGAAGATCTGCCTGGTGTCGTTTTTCGTTTATTCTACTTCAAGCGCAAGGGTCCTTCTTCATAGCATGCTAGCAGGGTATACACATACTATACCTGCTTTCTAAAGAAATCAAACTGTATGACTTTGCACACTTTTTGTTTTAATGCACCACAAATGTATTTTGCTGATTTAAACCAAAGTTCTGTTGAGCTTTTAATTATAATACCTTTTTAATATAAACATTAAAAAAAGAAAAACAAATAGTCTGTTCAAAGAATATGGGGTCTATTCACAAAGCTGCCGAAGGATCTGGCCGTAGCTTCGGCCGATCCTTCGGCTAGCTTAGGAAAATAAAAACTGTATTTCTGCTTGGACATGATTGGATGATGGAGGTAAGCAGCACTTCCCCACATTCACTAACCCATGGGAAAATTCCTTGCAAAGGGAACAGCCTATTTAGTAAATCAACCCCATAGTGTGCAGTGTGTAGGGGTCAAAACTGGAGGCCCAACAGGCATGCACAATCACAACAAATTCTTTCATTACAATGATTGGACATTTTTTAACAGAATGCAAAATCTCTGTATCTTAGGAAGAATAGGGAACAGGCCTCTCACTGTGGACATGCAAAGTAAACATCATATTGAATATGCATGGATGTTCCAAAACAGTAAAGATCTTTACCGAGACAAGCAGATAAAATGTTCATCTGTAATACATGGGCAGATATGGCTGTCCAACACTTCTCAGTCTTGGCTGGTACAGATGTTATTATCAATGGTAATTGCTAAAACTGCCCTTTTTAGAGAATCAGTGCAGGTGCCTAAAACAGTCATATCAAAAACCATGCTCATTCTTACAACTTCAACTCTTATCAAATATTCACTTTATAAAGTTATTTTTTGCAATTTTGTTGTGTATTAAAGCATTAAGCAAAACCAAAAGATAGATAGATAGATAGATAGATAGATAGATAGATAGATAGATAGATAGATAGATAGATAGATAAGTACAGAGTAAAGCCAGCTATGACTCAAATGTCTCTCATTCACCCCTAATGTCTCTCATTCACCCCTAAGGAGCAGCATCCATTGTGTGTGATTTAATCAGCATTTTAAACAGCTTAAAAACCATTGAACTTTAACATCACTTTAACTGTTACAAGTTTTACTGATATCTTTTTGTTCATTGCTATCCCCTTTTGTTTGGCTACAGGTCCTCCAGTAAACGTCAGCTGCAACATCTTCATCAACAGCTTTGGCTCTATTGCAGAAACCACTATGGTGAGTTAAAAACTATCATTGCATCAGAAATAAAAATATAAAAGAACCCCCAAACCGCTTCAGAGCAGTACCAACCACTTATCGTGTAAAATAACCAGTACTATAAGAAAAATAGTTATATAATATAATATAATATAAGATCAACTTCATGCTTTCCCCCAACTGTTACCACAAGGCGGTTAGAAG
>NW_017306471.1:117578-140807 GCF_000935625.1 Nanorana parkeri
TATATATATACAGTATGTATATATTGTATGGTCCCAATTGCTGCACAATATGCAGTGAGAACAACATGGACTACAATAGAAACCTGAATAAGTTTGCACTTCTCCCTTCTCTATGCAAATGTGAATTTCTAGATGGCCATCAATCTTGAGAACATAGATATTGGTTAAAAAATAGGGGACTATTGAAGTCATAAAGAAATAACTAATTACTAATATGACCTAATTTTCTTGCCATGGGAAAACATATGCTGTGCAATCCAGTAAATCTCATAAAGGTCTGTCTTTCTGCCCCACTCCTCTAACTTATACAAACCAGAATGTGAGAAGTTGCTACTGAATTGTGGTGTTCTTTGCTAGGTCAGACCTGCACAGTCATAAATTGAAGAATCCTAAGAATTCTTCTTATGGGCAATTCTGATTTAATTCTAACTACTCTGACTTTTGAAGTAAAAGGTTTTGTATGACAACCAATGAAAGTGTGAACTGAAAAATAGGGTCTCCTTAAAGTGTATTTCCACTTTTGCAGCCAAATTGGGATAACACCTACTTTATATTTAGTAAATGTTCCCATTCACATAACATAACTTAAAAACATGTTTACAAAATTCTACTTACCTTATTACTTTCTGCAAAATCCTTTTTTTAGCTTTCCCATTCTATGTAATGTTAAGGAGGAGGCAGAGGAGTGCAAGACATGTCCTCCTCAACAATGGGTTAAAGATCTTAAGGCAGAACATTGTATGTTAATGCGCTTAAAAGAAAAAAAAAACAGTCTCTCACGTCATCCTATGTATAAACCTGCTGCAAAGATAAACATGAAAGGTATCATTGCACACTGCAATACTGCATTTTTGTCTTTTTTGACATCATGTGCACCAACAATCATCCCACGTTCAAAAGCTGTTAAATCGTGTTTTTTACCCATATCTCCAGAATAAAATTACTACTACTGTCGTAGTAAACAACCTGCTTCCCTATTTATAATGGTCTGGCCCTCTCGCATCTTCAGCGCAAAATTATAGCTCATTATAGCTGATTTGCCTACAAACGTCAGGTGGTCATAATAATCTGGCCAATGGAAATAAACCTTAAAGAGAAAGGGGTCCCCCTGACGTCTTATACTCAGCTTACTAGCACTCCCTTGCCAGTTCTTCCCCTCTGCAGCTGGCTACAATACCCAGAACTTCCAGATAAGGAGGAACGTGTGACTCCCACCCACACCCTTGTGACAGTGCTCGGGTGTAGTTGGCAATCATTAGACCCGAGCACTGTCAAATTGCTTGTAAAATCAGCGCTTCCTCAGGGCACTGACGTAGGCTGTAGAGGAGGAGATAGCGGAAACAGATCACAGGTAATGTGAGAATAGGGAAGTCAGAAGGGGACCCTTCACAGAGACACTTTAATTTTTCCTGTATTGGCAAGAGACAGTGTCTCTTTAAATTGAGTTATTTTAAATGGGTCCAAATGACATGAAACGTTTGCGGATTCTGGTAGTTCTATATTTCCCATGATATGACCATAATTGCTTTACTGCAGGGCATGTCAGTGTATCATTTCAAAAATCATCTGTTTTTTTTTCTGGAAGCAACAACATTTATAATTAGGCTGGCATGATTTCCCTTGGATTTATGGGTCGCTGATACATGTATAATAGAAACATGTTATTGTTAGTTTTTTGCTAAAGAATTAACCTCATGAGCTCTACTTGCACCCTTCCTAGTTATTTGAGCCATAGTTTGCAGGAGCCTCCTGACCTCCCAGCCTCAACCCACATGGGAATTGAAGCATTGCCCTCTCTTCACAGATTACTGGTCTACTGTGAGACTCTTCATTATAACACTATCTCAGTCTGTGCTCTCTTAAGACTGATTGATTGAAGTAAATGAAAACTAAATCAGCACAAGTCGCACCCAAGATAAGGCCAGACACTTAATTCAGCAGCGACTTGCAGTAAAAAAGTATTCCCTGCAGAGCTAATCATTTTAAACTGTATATATCTGTTCGGCAACAGAGAATGTTTGAAAGAGCTAATTACGTTCTGTCTCTAATGTATAATCATCATCCCATGAGTAATCATTTGGAGTAATTATTATTGAAGGGTCAGTCCACCTAAAACCTTTATTTCAGTTTTTCCTGGAAGGTAGAGAAGAAAACCACCCGAGTTCTTTTGTCTCGTAGGTAGTCTATTGGTGAGATCCCTGTGCTGCGTTCCCAGCTATGCCGACCTGCTATAGCTATATAAAAGGGTCTATCTTTCCCTGTTGGAGGCTTTATTTATTTTATATTATGGAAAATGCACTAGAAGGAGCAGAAAGCCACAAAGGTGGATGCGAACAACCAGAGCTCTCAGATGAACAGAAACAGAGTTAGGAATTATGTCAGGGACATCTCTCGGTTGAACAGTAGAAAGGCATCATCAAAGCCCATTTCGTGTGCACCTTACTGTATAACTGGTAACAAATTGTTGAGTGCGTTTGTCGTTTGTTTTGCTTTATCTCTCGGTTGAAGCCTCATATAAGAAACCATGAGCTGACTCAACAATGCAGCCTCCAGCTATAACTAAAATACCAGTTTTGGTTGAACTGATTGTTTAGGGTCCATTCAGACTGCTGGGATGTGGTAATGCAATTTGTCATATGTTACCGCAATGCAGCGTAACACACAATCCACAATATGTTGCTTTGTCATTGAGAAATGGCACCCCAATGCCTAAGTACAGCAATAGGCAATTCGCTACATGGCACCACACCACAACACACATGCTGTTGTGGGAACATGTCCATTTTCCATGTGTTAGGGCTGGTTTACACCAAAGGGCTGTGCTGAATGTGCTAAAGGCACAGTACCGGTCAAGTTATTGCACAGCGTAACTCTAAGTGCACTGGTGCATTGCCATTTATTTTAAATGGCATTCCAAAACACTTTTCAGCAGGCATGCATTGTGCTGCAGTGCATGGTATCGCAATAGTGTGAGTTGCATTGTCGCTTGGTGAAAAAAAAATGAATTCACTCTTTTTTTTCTGCATGGCACTGCAATGCACGCTATTGCAGTATTGTTACATAGTTACATAGTTAGTCAGGTTGAAAAAAGACACATGTCTTGTCCATCGAGTCCAACCTATTGTCCATCAAGTCATTCGAATGAATGGCAACGCAACACATCAGCATACCTAGTGTGCGGTGCATTGCACTGTGCAATTGTGCATGCTAAATGTACGGATGCTGTACCTTTAATGCAAAACGCTGTGCCGAACGCTGTACCTTTAACGCAAGGTGCTCTACCAGCCCAGTCAAAATGAAGGGGCTGCCTTACTGAGCAAACAGGAATGTATCTCTGTAAGTATATAATTGTGCAAACAGTAAAAAGAAACAAGGCCTAAAATATTAACATATGCAATTAGGATTATTTAAATTCTGCTGATCATGTTCACCTTGCAGGTTTTGGTTCATTGGAAGACATAATTAATATCTATCATAACTGTAGCTGTCGTTGCATATTGGCAAAAGTATGTTCTTCACACTTTAAATGCTACATCACTAAATTGGTTATATTCAGCGAATGCAATCTTGTCAGCTGTGGTCATGGTAGGCATAAGTGAGGTCTTTTAAAAACAGCCTGAGCCGAGAACGCTGTGAACAAAACTCTCCTGGATGGAAACTCATTACATCCACTCTATATGTGACCTAAGGGGCATTTCCATTCTTTATGAAAAAGCCCTAAACCACATGCTTCCTACAGACCTGATAGGCAGCCCAATCGCCAACTGAAGAACTGCGGACGGCAGGCTGATGCTGATGCTAATTATAATGCACTGGATTAAAACTGTTAGCCTGAAACAGAAAGTGCTATTATTGGCAGGACCTCCTGAGAAAGAACAGGCAGCAGATTTACAAAAAATTATTTTCTTAAAGCTAAAGTATGTTTAGAAGAGTAGCCCCCAGGAGCTGTTTAGCCATAATATGCTAGTATGGATGGCAAATTAGCACATTATGGCAGACTTACTTGCCAAAGTGATCCTCTCCAGAGCTGCGATGTCTGCATTCTCCTCCCTCACCAATGCTTCCATTTTCTTCCCGGTATTTTTTCTGATTTAGAGTCTTCAGCCGATTGGCCAGATAAGGAAACTCCCGTGCATGCACCCATCTGAAACAAGGCAAATTGTCTTGTCTTGAGTTGTCTTGCCTTGTTGGGCGTTTTTTCCAGTGCAGCCCCAACACATTGAGTGTGAATGGGCCCTATACATCCAATCTGCCACTGTGGCAGATGGACTTGCAAATCTCAACATACTTGTAGTCTATTGATTACTTCCTCCAGCCCCATAACCAAAGGTCTGTACTGCAGTACAGATCTGGGGCTCAGTCAATAGTCTAAAAGAGTCTATGCATTGCTCCTGTGATCCACTAACTGCAGTTGCAATCCTTTTCAAGTTCAAATGCAAAAAAAATAATGCATATTTGTTTTCTTTTTATTTGATATATATATCATTATTGTGTGTGCATTTATATTTATGGTCAAAAGGTGAGGTATCGTACTGAAAAAAAGATTTTGGCTTTGCGTCCCGTTTAGGTTTCTGGAAGTATGTAGAAAATAAAAACAGGGAGAAAAGAAAAAAGCTAGTTTCCCTGGAATAAATGAAATAAATCATTCCTAGCATGCCTTGAAATGCTGTTGGCAGGTTGTGAGTTAGTCTAGGGATCATGGACAAGGGATGTTAGGGATGTGAGGGAACACAAGAAAATTTGAGCTCACTGAATAATTGCTAACCCTGTACTGGTCTCAGTGGACAGTAGGCAAGGAGAAAAGGTGAAATATATTTGCGAACTTGCTTGCCTTTCTGTGATATATGAAAGGATATAAGACTAAAAGTTCACTTATCCTTTAACAATCACTATGTCACTGCCTATCACACGATGCCTAATGGCTTACAACAGTAGTTATGGAATATGACATAAAAAATATGGAGTTTTACTACTTTTTCTTGAGTGCAGTCGTGACATTACAAACAAGTTTGAAATACAATATGCCCTTACCTGTCAGTTCACAAATGGCAACGCCGTTGTATATATTGATGTCCAGCTGCAGCTCATCTGTCCTCTCTTGGGTTACCAGATAACAATAATAGTACTTCAACAGCCGTGTTTTCAATTACACACAAACACGCATTAGATTCAGCAAACGTCAGACCCGCATTTCTGAAGGTCTAAAAAGGATTGTGTTACAACCTCCCGAATTATCACTTCTCCAATGATTGGAAGGCTCTACAGTCCACACGCTGTAGTGTAGGGAAGATGAGTTGAGCTCCAACTGCCAGGGGAATGGGTATCAGGTGAGTAAAAGTTATCTGCACAGGTCCCCTAGACATAAATGAGTAGTTCACCCTTGCAGTGCAAGGGAGTTTTTTTCCCCCCGGTGATAGGTTTTAAAGGATAAGTTCACCTTTTGCAAAAATTTAAGAAATGCATAATTAGTAATATATATAAAAAATGCATTTCTCTAATATTTGCATTAAAGCCTGGAAAGCATTGCAATTGTGATCACTGGATCACAGCTGCAAAGCTCAGACTTCAGCACTTTCTCTCCCAGGCAGAGCTCCATACTGAGGTATGGAGTTTCAGTTAGGAGAGATGGGGAAGGATGGCTGGACTTCAAACTGCATTAAATCACCTCATACTGTGTCCAGCCATCCTAGCTCTTGGTAGATGCGGGAATATGGGCAGCTCTACCTAGAGCTAGGATGGCTGGACGCTGTATGAGGTGATTTAATGTAGTTTTAAGTACAGCCATCCTTCCCCATCTCTCCTAACTGAAACTCCATACCTACGGAGTTCTGCCTGGGAGAGAATGTGAAGAAGCCTGAGTTTTGCAGCTGTGATTGAGTGATCACAATTGCAATGCTTTCCAGGCTTGAATGCAAATAATAAAGAAATGCATATTAATTATGCATTTCTTTAATTTTTGCAAAAGGTGAACTTATACTTTAAATAACCCAGAGTTACACTATGCTGGTTTTATTTATGTTTTGAACTCCATTGCTTTGTATTAAGTTCCTGCCCAATATACTGAAGGAGATGTAGAACATTCCCGGTGATTTAAATATGTGGTGCTCAAGAGTGGCCAAAGATCTAGGAGGAGGAAAAACAGCACAGGGCGATTGCTGCTGCTTCAGGTGACTACCTGGAGAACCAATGATTAGAGCCTGTAACACAAACCTTTATAGACCTTCAGAAATTTGGGTCTGATATTTGGTGAGTGCTGAATCTCATAGGTATGTGTTGCTCCTTATCTTCCCATGTTCAGTTCCCTCTTCTGTTTCCTTCTTTGCAGCCATTTCCTCCCATAACTAATATCAAGGTCCTTCTCTTTTTCCCTTGCCTGGCCATTCTTGGGGCTCATTTACACTGGGCCATATCCTAAAATGCTCAGTTTTAGCGTGGGGGCTAGTGTGGTGTGACTGGTCCGGTAAAAGGGTGGTGTGCATTTACTTTTTTCTTTGGCTTTATTGAGTATACTCCAATCAGGTCCTTGCACAGCAGCGCATTGTGCGGCGGTACAGTGCAGTGACCTGCGGTGTGACACAGTATGCTGTGAAATAATGCAGCATGTCCAAAACTACCCTGCACCGCACATCACACCCCCAAAACAATTGTCTTTTATATGCTTTTGCAGTGACTGTTATTGTTGAGTTGCTGAAAATTCCGTCATCCATCTCTTCCTCATTTCCCCCTTCCCGCTCATACAGAGACACACACATATACATACATGCGCTCTCACCATTTTTCTCCTTATCTATTTATCTTTCCCTGTCTGCTGAGCTAGAAACAAAAAATTGATTACTAAAAAGAAAAACCAGGAACGCTGTATTTGTCTGTAAAATATATTCGGTATATTTTTCTGCAATATGGCTTTCTTTGTTAACTCCCCCCCCCCCATGGGAAGTCTATTCCCAGAGCACGTGGGAGAGAACTCTCTGTGTCAGCCTGAAATCAAGGTTATTGATATTTTCTGAAAAGAACAAAATGAACATTCTGCTGGAAAAATGAGTCTGTGGGACACAAATTATTAAAAAGAGAAAGTTTATGAAAGTATGAAGTGAAATCAATCAGCTCTTTGACTCTTTCATCAATTTAATAACTTCTCTGCTGGAAAATAGAAGCACGCATATAGTAGATTTTTCTAATTCTATTCTTATTGTAAAAGAAGAATACAGGAAGGAAAATTGAGTTTTAGTTTCTCCTTTAGTTTTAATCTAATCCCCATATTCACCCCCTGCTCTCACCACCTCTCCCACATGCCCCCATTTCACTTGCCAGTGCATCAACGCCCACCTATGCACCCGCTGCCACTGCATCGATGCATGCCTCAGCTTTTGTCACCACTGTACCAATGTGCACATCTGTTCAGGGTTGAGCGAACCAAGCTCTGATGAGCAAGGTCACACTGAGAAAGAGAGAAGAGATGGAGCATGCTTACTGAGGAAATAAACAGTGGTGTCCCTAGGCTTTTTTGCTGCCTGAGCCAGGGGGAGGGACAACAAATGACATCACTGGTTGCCAGGAGCTCAGTGGGATGCTGGCAAGTGTGTCCCACCGAGCTCCTGGCAACCAGTGATGTCACTGGTTGCTAGGAGCTCGACCCGATGCCAGCCGGAGCATCCCAGGTTGCTAAGAGATGGGTGGGGAGATGCAGAGCACTTACACGATCCCCAAGTCGGCTCTTACCAACCTGGGATGCTCTGACCGGAAAGGGGGCAGCAACATTGTACAGCAGAGCGGCCTGCCTGCCACTCCTCCCCCCCACGTGACCCAAAAAGATGCCAAGTGAGGCAACAGCCTCAGGCTGCCTTATAATAGGTTAATAGGGACAGCCCCAGGAATAGAAAAAAAAACAGCAAGTTCTCTTTACCTTCTATTTTATTAGGATATCACCTCCAGTGATCTCAAGTTATTTTGTTACATATAATTCACAATAAATACTGCTGCTGGCAAAGTTTTGTTTGTAAAGCATTTGAAAAGCACTTTTTCCTATGTTTTCTTTGACCAGTGTGTGAGGGGTCTGACATCTAATGTTGCACGTTGCTTATCATTTTGGAGTGCCGGCGTCTCTGCTTTTGCTTGTGACATCTAAGTGTGTCACTCTAGCAAGATGAGGTGGATCATAATGTAATGCATAATATCAATACTTCTTACAGAATTACTAAAGAGAACTGGGCTGGGTACCCTAGCTGAGCTAGGTGTTTTGAGTGGCTTGCATGAGACCCAGATCCTCCTGAGTTCCGTGCTATACTTACAAATGACCTCTGCAGAGGACGTTTTGTTTCTGCAGCATCCATTGACGAATAAATCCTTTTTATTGTTAACACAAACCTGAATCACAGACAGATGTTCTAAAATTCAGAGCGATGTCTGGAACTTTTTATTGCCAGTCTAATCATCACAATAGAATACAAGATGCTAGACAATTAACACTTCAAGATCCTCATTAAATTGAGGTATTAGTGGTCTGACTAAATAATTGAGAAGATGATGTTAGCAGGAACATTGCAATTATCTGATAATACACGATGACTGCCCTCTAATAATGAACCGATTGTTCTCAGTATAACCCTGTGTTTTATTTATTTGGAAAGTGTTTATGGTATTCTTTTTCCAATATATATTTTTGTCTTTTCTGTTGTTCCTGAAGGTTTTTTTTGTGTGTGCGAGGACATTGTTACTCACCTATTGTTACAAAGCATTGACCTATGCAGCTTTTCTAGGAGTGTGGAGTATAAACAATAGAGCCTTGTGTGTTTTTGCATTTATCTACTGCTAGCAAGCAGTAGATATATGCAAAAACATTTAAAAAAACCAATTACCAGTGTCTCCGCCGCGCGCTCCCGTCCGAAGATCTGAAAATTCTCAGGTGGCTGCAAAGGATCATAGGGCGGGCGCATGCACAGTAGGATCTTCACCCTGGAGAAGAGGAGAGACACATGGTAAGTCGATGCAGCAGTGTCCACCCGCACAGACTTCGTGGGACAGGGAGAGACAGGAGTCGGCGCTGGATCAGAGACCGGCACCAGCGCTGGAGGGATTCTTGGAAACTACTGGAAAGAAGAAGATGATCGGATCAAGAGGCATCATTTAAGCTAGTGGATCTGTACTCAAAAAAGCAAAGATTTGCTATCTTATACAAAATATCTAGAAGTGTTAAATTTGTCTAAGCAGTACACTGGAAAAAATACCTTTTGACTTAAATTGCTCTTGAAAAATAGTATTATGCTTCCCGTACCTGCCGTCTCAAAATTGCATATCTGCAGTATGAGATATAAGGCACTGCTGCCTCTGACTGCTAGTTTCAGAAGATCTGAAGTGATATTTGGTGATGTCATTGCTATGCTGCTCACTGTTTTCCTGAGAGGTTTTTGAAGAGGAAGTTGTACCTGAAGCAGGGCTGGATTTACCATTGGGCACAGTAGGCACGCGCCTATAGGTGGTAGAGGCAGGGAGTATACTGACTGGCTACCCATTTATTTTCCCATTGTCAATACCAATAAGTTATACCATATAAGGGTTTTTACACAGAATTACTATATTCTAATCCAGATCAGAACCAGGAAAACAAGTGAATACTATGTGTATAAGAAATGACCTTAGCAGTGGGGCCTTAAGAGTGGCAAAAGTTATGTGTGTACAGGCTCTAATGATAGAAATCCGGCCCTGACCTGAGAACCTGCTCTCTGCTTTTGCTTGCTTCATTCATTTTTTGCATCTGTGATTTCTGCTTCACTCCTGATGCTTTTAGATATTTCTCCAGTAACCATCATACTATTATTATTATTATTATTATTGTTAGTAGTATTATAAAGAATGTATATAGCGCCAACAGTTTTCGCAGCGCTTTACAAAATGGGGGAGACCGTATAGGTAAAATACAATTTCAGTACAGTAGGGTTAGGAGGGCCCTGCTCGTGAGTTGGGATGGGCCGAACACCCCCGTGTTCGGTTCATATTCGAATATTCAAACGGCCGAAATGTTCGAATACGAACTCAAACTCAATGCAAGTGTATGGGGGTCGAATGTTCGACCCCCATACAGCTGCCGGTACATGTAGCAAAACTGTGTCCCTTCAAACACAGACTGCTGCATGCCTTCGCTGCCCCCCCCTTACCTCAGCTGCTGTCCTGGCCTCCGGTCCCCTGGTCTGTCCGCTGCTGTCCTGGCCTCCGGTCCCCTGGTCCGTCTACGATCCGGTCTGGCCGTGGCTCCTCTGCCCTGCCCCCTGCCTCCTCTTCATTGCAGGCTGGGATCCATACCCAGCCTGCTATTGGATATTGTAAAATGCAAAAGCCAATTGCAAGCTGGCTATTGCATCCGCCCACTGCCTGCTGTCAATCAGCATGGGGGGACCTGATAGAGAACTTTCTCCTTCAGGCCCCTCCTCCGCTGAGCCCTGATTGGGCAAAGTCTTGCACCTGACCTGTGGTCAGGTGCAAGACTTTAACAAATCAGAGCTTCAGTGGGCATTTTGAATTATGGAATGTCCGCGGTCGAACAAACCGCGAACATCCCATAAAGTTCGGCGTTCGACGAGCGCTCGAACTGCCGATGTTCGATTCAAACTCATATTCGAGTTGAACACTGTTCAATTCGAATCACTACTACTCGTGAGAGCTTACAATCTAGTAGACTACCAGTGTTGCAGGGAGGAGGCTGTGAGGCGGCACGTCTGTCCCGGTCTGTCAACGATTGATTGATGAGGTCTGCTGCAGACCTCATCACTCGATCCTGCACAATCCTTTCGGCCAGCGTTCACTGAAAGAGCGCTGGCCGAAAGGATCCGGCTGCCGGCGCAGACTCAGCTACACGGTCTGCATCCGACAGAGATGCAGACCGTGTAGCTGCTCCCGCAAGTCAGGTACGCGGTCCTTGACCGCGTACCTGACTTGTGAGCTGGCTGCGGGCCACAAAGTACCGGCTCGCGGGCCGCAATTGGGCCGCGGGCCGGTACATTTGCCGCCCTGCCGGAATCAAGCAAACTCCTTGTTTGCCTCGCGGCAGATACGCCCCTCAATGGCAGTCGTAACTTTTTGCTAGCTTTCTGACTGACCGTCCTTGGAACCTGTGGAACAAACTTACTGAAGTGTTTTGCTTGGTGACATTTGGCCTTTTACAAATGCGGTTCATGTTCTGAGTTCATCCAATGCATTTTATTTTATAGACTGTACTCTAAAAATAAAGGATGACACATGGCATAATGACATATAACCTCTCGAGCGGTTCATCTTCTGTCTTTTAATCAAAGGAGACCTTGCGGCAGTAAGGACTAGGCAGGCCTATTAGGCCGCATCAGAGCAACTCAGATTAATGACTTTGGTCAGTTGCAGTCACTCTGTGTTGGTGAGGAATATAGAAAGAAATTGCATTTTTTTTTTACGTACAAAGCAGAAGAAATCGTATTTTTAGAAAGGGATCATTTAAATATTAAAGTCCTCAGCTGCCCCATAAATCATCCACCACCTCAGAAATGTGAACGAGAGATTAGAGTCTGATATGCCGTAGTTACTTGTCCACTGATGTCCTTACTAGCTAAGAATAAAGGGAGCATGGAATATAATGCGACAAATGCTCCACGTGGATGTTTTGGGATTTAGGAAAGTGACATTTCAACTTTTTGTTCTATCGTCAGCAGAAGAGGTACGTAATCTGGGGATAAATATTTGTATGTGTACAGGGGCCCCAAAAACACAGCAGTACTCAATAGAGGTCTACCCAATGAGAGTAAAACAGGTGTGTTACGGCTTATACATGTGACAAGTGGCCCCCCATGGGGTGTCAGATTTAGGATGTTCAAAGACAGATACACTATATTACCAAATGTTTTCGGATGCCTTAAGAGTTCCCTTCACTAGAACTAAAGGGCGAAGCCCAACCCCTGAAAAACAACCCCACACCATAATCCCCCCTCCACCAAACTTTACACTTGGCACAATGCAGTCAGGCAAGTACCGTTCTCCTGGCAACCGCCGAACCCAGACTCGTCCATCAGATTGCCAGACAGCAGAAGCGTTATTCGTCACTCCCAAGAACACGTCTCCACTTTTCTAGAGTCCAGTGGCGGCGTGCTTTACACCACTGCATCTGACGCTTTGCATTGCACTTGGTGATATAAGGCTTGGATGCAGCTGCCCCGCCATGGAAACCCATACCATGAAGCTCTCTACGCACTGTTGTTGTGCCAATCTGAAGGCCACATGAAGTTTGGAGGTGTGTAGCTATTGACTCTGCAGACCGTTGGTGACTTCCGTGCACTGTGTGCTTCAGCATGCGCTGACCCCGCTCTGTCATTTTACGTTGCCTACCACTTCGTGGCTGAGTTGCTGTTGTGTCCAGTTGCTTCCACTTTGTTATAATACCACTAACAGTTGACCGCTGAATATTTAGTAGCAAGGGAATTTCACGGAACACCTGAATCCAATGATTTGGAGGGGTGTCCCAATACTTTTGGTAATATAGTTTATGTGTATATTGAATCCGCTCAATACACTTTTTCTCCCCCATATGTCAGGAAATGCTCAGTAAGCACCAGGAATTGGTTGTTGTTACCCAAACTGTAAACGGGACAGAAAGTGGTGGGACAGCCAACATTTTACGTTTGACTCTGGAATAGGAGGAAAATCTAATAATAAGGACACCTGTTCCGTGACAGGGTTCTAAGAAGGGATTTCCTCTTATTTTAGAGACCTTTTCTCTCACTTGTTGTCTCTTGGACAGGAGGAAGTAAAGGGAAACTTTCACAATGGAGCAAAGATAGCAAAAAAAAAAACATTCATAGGTTTTAACTATTGCTAACTTTATCCAAAACGAAAAAAAAGTCTTGGTTTTACTTACACTTAAAGTGATAATGTAGATAATGCACAATCAGTGACAGGGTCACTTTAACATGAAAAGTATATCTAATGCTTATCTTGAAGCAGTTGCTTTAGCCTGCATGTATAAAACAGAGGTACACTTTAAGGCCTTGGTTCTCAACTGGTGGGTCGTGACCCAAAA
Organism: Nanorana parkeri; assembly: GCF_000935625.1. Taxonomy (NCBI): domain Eukaryota; kingdom Metazoa; phylum Chordata; class Amphibia; order Anura; family Dicroglossidae; genus Nanorana; species Nanorana parkeri. The sequence continues at coordinate 130,612 of NW_017306471.1, forward strand.
GTGGGTCGCAACCCCATGTTCAGTGGGTCGCCACATGCCTTCCACTTTTCTAGGTGAGCGACTCCTCAGCCTCCCCCTAGAGCAGCACTGTCAGTTCTCGCACGTGCAGCCATTCAAAATATGCTGCTCGCTGCCGAGTGTCAGCATGAGGTGGAGTGGGCTAGAAGTATGGCCATAAGGGAACTCCATCCATATGTGCATTGCTTACAGCTCCCACATGTGCCCTGCAGAGGTGCCTGGACTGGACTGACGTCACATTCTGGCACCTCTACAGGGATCGCAATGGAGCTGTACAAGCACATATGGCTGGAGCTCAGTCACAGCACAGCAGCCTACACTGGACCCCAAGCTGAGGATCCACTCCAGTTCTCATAAGGTAGGGACACTGGGGGGATCTTAAGAAAAAGTATTTTTGGTGTGCGTGTGTCTGTCAGTGTTTTTGAGGGTCCATTCACACTAGTACAGTGCGTTAATCACCACAGTCCCATGCAATTATTGCACTGTACCACGCAATCGCACCTACTACATGTTCTGGTGTGAGAGGTGTGTTGCATTGCCATTAATTTGAATCACACCCCTAACACACCTCCCGCCCACAGTCCGATCGCCTGCACCCGAATGCCCAGTACTACAATGCCGTGCATTACATTGCAGTGCATCTTGGGTCGCGACTTAATGACCAAGGACAAATGTGGGTCCTGAGGTTACACAGGTTGAGAACCACTGCTTTAAGGGACATGTTTAAAAAGCAGTGAATGTGACTTTCATCAAACATTCACTAGTGATGAATTGATCACTGTCATTAAAACACATGCACCAGTAAGATTGGTGAAAGTCTGAGTCACTGCTTTATAAATGTACCCCTAATAGTTATTTATTACAGGTACTTACTGTATATAGTGCCGACAATTTATGCAGCGCTTTACACAGTGCACATTCACATCAGTCCCTACCCTGAAGGAGCTTACAATGTAAAGTCCCTATCTCACATGTATACATACATACAAGGGTCAATTTAGACAGGAGCCAATTAAGCTTCCAGCACGTCTTTTGAATGTGGACGGAAACACACGCAAGCAGTGGCGGAACTACCGCCGGTGCGGCCGGTGCAGCCGCCCCAGGGCCTGAGGCTGTGGGGGGGCCCAGTGGGGTCCGGACATGAGCACCCCCACAGCCTCAATGGGGTCTGATTTTGCAATATGTTTTAACGTAATCTCGCCCAGTTTTTCGGCGGTGGAATAGGTGAAGCATTCCAACGCTTTCTCCGCTGTTCCAGGGCAGATCAGCATCGCAAATCGCATGTGCAGGAGAACCGATCTGCTCTGGAACAGCTGATCGGTCCTGAAATGTCACTTCTATCCGACTTTGTGAGTGAGTGGAATGTGAGATCGCAGTCGGAGAGAAGTGACATTTCAGGACCGTTCAGCTGTTTCAGGGCAGATCGGTTCTCCTGCACATGCGATTTGCAATGCCGATCTGCCCTGGAACAGCTGGGAAAGCGCTGGAATGCTTCACCTATTGGAGGTCACACATTCCACTGCCGAAAAACTGGGCGGGATAACGTTAAATAATTTGACCAGGTCACCAGTCACACATTCTAACGTAGTCACAACCTTTAATAGAACACCGCCATCAGGGGGTATGGTCGGTACCCATGTGGGGGGCCTTGGCAGCCTGGGGGGCCTCTTACATGGGTATCAACTGTACCGGGGCGGCATGGCAGAGGTGACAGGGGTGGGGGTGGAGGAGGCCGGGCCCCAGCAGCAGCAGGTAAGAAGAGTTGGGAGGAGGTACAGGGAAAGGGATCCCGATGATCAGACCAGCCCACCTGGGACCCTGCAGAGCCCACCATAGAGAGTCTCAGGTGGGTTATGCAGGATCTATGGTGTGCTCTGCAGGGTCTCAGATAAGTCCAGCACGCTACGACAACATTAGAGACCGCTGGGGGGGCCCCCCTTCTTGGGAGGGGGACCCAAGATAAAATCTTGCACCAGGGCCCTTTGGTTATTAGGTCCGCCACTGCACGCAAGCACGGGGAGAACATGCAAACTCCTTGCATTTTTTTTATCTGTACCTAGCTTATAATATGTACTGTCAGAAGGGATCATTTTTATCTCCATGCAACTAATATTTCATTAAAGATGAATATACTGTATTTCCACTGATTTTTAAGAAAATAAGTTTTGCAGCAGGCAGTCTGGTGCCTCCAATATGGGATGAACTTGGTACTCTGCTAATTCTGCAACTGTCAGGTCTAAACAGTTCCTTATAAGGCCTAGGAGGGGACAGTTGTCCACCATAGTCTGCAAACAAGCCTACAGGACCTGTCAGAGCTCATAACCGCTAAGTATTAACTCTCTTGATCTCTAGGCCCCGGCTGTCCATCTCAACATCTGTGGACATGTGTCCACTACTAACCATTGAAATTATAACATATCTATGATATCTACTCTCATCTATATTTTAATATCACACAGAAATATTGATATCATTAGAAAAGTGGCATTATAGAAGTGTCAGCTGAAGTATAACCAAACACTTTCTACTTCCCAACCCTCAGCTCTCTTTATTAGGTGAGGATTGGCTCAGTGACACCCTACTGAGCAGGGGTAGGCAAACTCTGGCCCTCCAGCTGTGTTCCAACTACAAATATCATTAAAGGAGAAGTATGGGGTCAGGGCTTTTCCCCATAGTTCTCCTAAGGGTAACGGGAGGACACAAACTAGCGTCCTCCCGTCACCCAAAGCTCAGTATACTGCGAGCTACAGCTCGCGGTATACTGAGACGCTGCAGCTGAAACGGATCCCGACAATTATGTTTGGATCCACCCAGCTGCGTGAGTGACAGCTGGCTCTGCCTTTCTAGAGGCAGAGCCAGCTGTACCCGCCCCCTCCCCCGTCCGTTCCGCCAGTCAGCGATGGAGAATAGGACAGGGGAGGGGGGAATCCAGTCCCTCCCCTGTCACGGCTCTCTGCAGTGACAGGATCGCAAAGTGAGCGAGCGCCGGTATGTGCTCGCTCACTTCCCGATCTACTGAGCCGACCTGTGACAGTTTCATTGTCACAGGTCGGCTAGAACAATGAGGTGAGTGAAAATCACTCACCTCATAGTTCTCCTTTAAGCATTGCAAGACTCTGACAGCCACAGGCATGACACCCAGAGACAGATGCATGATGGAATTTGTAGTTTCACCACAGCTGGAGGGCCAGAGTTTTCCTACCCCGAGGGGGTCCACAAAAGCAGCTGCAATTGCGGCTGACAGTGCTCAATCTTCTATTGGAACTAAGCATGAGTGCCAAGAGTCATTTCTGAGGGCCAGGGACTCTGTCAGAATCGGATTAATGCTGCAGTGAATTGGACTCTGTTGGAACCACCTATCAGGCAAACCTGATCAAAAACCAGGCAATAAGTATTTTTTATCCTGTTTATTTTACTGTTGCTATTGTCTGTTGTTGTTTTTTTGTAATATCTTTTCTGTAAAAAAATTTCTTTTCTTTTCATTAAAACCATATTTTAAAATCTCTAAGCTTATTTTATAATCAGAAATGAAAGAATTCTTACCTTTTTGAAGAAAGCTACAATTTTTTAAACGATAGCAAAACAAATAAAACAGATAGCGCCTTCTCCTCGTGTAATACCGTTTATTAAATAGAGTAATTAAAAAGGGGCATAAAAAAACAATTTACATATTGGCATAAGGAATGAGCAATAAGATGCAAAGCAGGTCCCAGAAAAGACCAACTAGCTGATGCGTTTCAGGGGGAGATGCCCCCTTCCTCATAAACGGTATTACATGAGGAGAAGGCGCTGTCTGTTTTATTTGTTTTGTATGTCTTATGAGTAGGGCAGCCTTTCCTCCAAGGATTGGTGTTGAAGAACTTCTGAGCTTTGGTTAGCTGAGCACTGTGGTGTGCAGTTTCTTTGGATTTTTTAAACACTTTCATCTCTGTCTGGCATGGCAGTGGGTGTCACAGACATTTCTTAAAGGTTAGAATTACTATAACAGATACTGTAAACGGTGCGTGTTTCCATAAGTCCCCATTCACATCTGAACACAAAAAAGCGTGCTTTGACACATGTTCGCAAAACATCTAAAAAACACAAAGTATGCTTGCCGTGACATTGCCAGTTAAGGCCACCCCAAATGGAACTGGACAAATGTGTGTTTTTCCTCCATGTTAAAACATGCACAAATGCGGAGGAGAAAAACGCAGAACACACGTTGCAGATTTTGCTAAATGCACTACCTTCAGAACCCCATTGAAATCAATCGGGCGTGTAGCAAACACGAAAAACAAAAGTGCACTAACGCGTGCAAACATAACGTGTGTTCCCTCTACACTTGGGTGTGAATGGGGCCTTAAATCATGTTGTGCCAGCTACTGTTTTTGTGTGTTAGGGGTGAAATTTGGAGTTAACCGACCCCAGTGATGATCACTCAGTCTGCTGGCACTTGGATTGTTGTGCCAAGAGCTGGAAAATGTCTGTGCAGAGTAGGCCTAAGTTGCCATCATCACATTAGGGGGTACAAGAGATGGCTCTGTATCATTGGAAATATGCTTTAGAATGCATTCACTGGTGTGTTCAACTAGAACTTCCAATTCTGCTGGAATAAAACAATTTGGATCATTATTTTCTCCAATTGTTTTTCATTCATCTTTTAGTGCAAAGGATTTTTGCACTTTAGTTGCTTCTGCATTCACTCTGTCCGCTATAAGCTGATCACTTAGGGGGTGAGTGAAAAACGGAGCCGAATTGAAGTGAGCCGAACACCGCTCAGCTATTCACTTCGGCCCTGTATGCTAATTTCAGCCGTACATCGGCTAAAATCAGCCGTACATCGGCTAAAATCAGCCGTACATCGGCTAAAATCAGCTGTACATTGGCTAAAATCAGCCGTACATCGGCTAAAATCATCCGTACATCGGCTAAAATCAGCCGTACATCGGCTAAAATAAGCAGTACATCGGCTAAAATCTGCTGTACATTGGCTGGCTTCAGCTGGTTTCGGTTCAGCTGAACATGGGGGACGGACAGCAGTGAGTGAATAGCCAAATGCTGACAAACAGCATTCAGCTTGGTTATTCTGCTCACTACCTCCGAGGTCTGCTCAGCCAAGCCAAAGCACATGCAGTCGGCTCTGCTGAACCGTTCGGCTGCTGTACAGGCTATTGTGAATAGCCCGTACAGCAGCCCTTCGGTTCGGAGGCTTAGTCCTTCGGCTCAATAGTGAATAACCCCCTTAATGTTGACCTAGAAGACCACGCTGAGAGCCTAGTTGATGGAGATTTGTGAGATCTGATCTCACATGATGAACAATACAGAGTTTTACCTTTTCTTTAGTTTTGCACACTAAGATATCTTTTTGTTGGTTAAGGGCTTCAGTCTTAGTTCTGCTATGGAGTCCTCTATGTTAGTGTCTGTCAAGAATGCAGGCTCCGGTAACGTTCATAAGCCTCTATGCCTGGTCTAAATAAAGCAAACTTCATCAGATAGCTGAACTCACCAAATACTTTCCATCTATGAATATCATGATTGCATGCAGAAGGGTCCACGCAAACAATATGATACGGTAGATGTTGGTATTTGCAGGTCCAAAGGAATATTTCACTCCTGACCTCAGTGTGTCTTTCAGGAAAGAAAACAGGAACTCAGACTGATGAAGGAGGACGTTACAGCCTACAAAAGGCAGGATCCACAAAATGAGTGCAATAAAAACAGTGATCATAACCATGAACAATTACCTAAGTAGAAAAGCACAGGAAATAAACAAACATTGAGTTATATTGCCCATATAACTGCTGAAGGCAGCACATTCATTCTTTCATTCCCTTCTTAGCATTTTTGTTTTCATTTGTATATAATCTTTTTATATTTGCATATGTTCATGTTTGTAGCGCCAAATAAAAAAAAATGCTGTATACCAATAAAAGAGTATAGAGCCTTAATAATAAGGACAAATCAAAGATTCAAATTTGCAGTTAGTTTTTTTTAATACTAAATATGTAGTTAATATACTAGTTACCTCTAATTATTTTTATTTACTGTTTTATTCCCTTACCTTTTTTAATGTTTGTATAGTAACATTTTTAATTTGTGTTAGTCTTTTGTAATGCCAAGTTAAGGAGCACTTTGGGGGGTACACTTCGACATCATTAACTTGGCTGCCGGAGCACCTTGTCCCGGCACTGCTCTGTCCTCTAGTTATATACATTAAACAAGTTTCCTCTCAAGCTAGCGTTACCCTTTAGGAAGCTCTGCACATCCTGCCGTGAAATTGGTTAAACTTTCCATTTAACACGCTAAGGTCACCAGTCGCACACATAACACTGAAATAAAAAGCTTTTGGGCAGTTAATTTAAGTAACAGAAACCTCTTCTGCATAACTGGATCGTAGCTCTATTTACAGAGTATTGAACCAAACCTAATGAGAAGGGGAAAATTGGACAATGAAATTAACCTAATGCACCTGCGTGTCAATAATAGACCGCTTTGTCAGCAGTTTTCACTCTGTGTGGAAAGAAGGTGACTTTCGGAATTAGAAGCACGGAGTCTGATGGAGAGAAGGTCATATACAGCTAAATACCTGAGAGAAGTAGTGTGAAGCTAAAAAAAAAATTTTTACACAATGAGTGAATGAACATGTAATTAATTACACATTAACCTGAGAGCAGCTATAAAAAGGACACATATTCTACACAAGACACCCTTTTATGAAAGCGGAGCATGTCCTTAAAGAGAAATTCCTAGGCATTTTTAGTTCTTGGAGCTTGCTTGACAGAACCTTTTAATAGGGTTTTGCACTTTTCAACTGTTAAAGAACTCCAGGCAATCAAAAGATGAACCCTTGCAGTTGGGCCGCCCCTGCACTGCGAGGGTTAACTGCTCCTTTTGGTCTAGGAGGCTAAAATAAAGAAGATATGCTCATCCGATCCTTGGTCATACAGCCGTGACCGCTCATCTCTCTCCCCCTTCACTCCGGTGGTGAAATGTCCCTCGGCGTCCTCACATCTAATGCAGTTGTATTAGACATGATGATGTCACGGGTTCTTAGACTTTTGAAGCCAAACTACTCATTTTGGTCTAGGTGGCTAAAATAAGTAAAATATACTCACGTGATCCTCAGTCCCACCTGGGTCCGGCGGTCTAAATATCCGTGATGTCATAACATCAAATGCTGCTGTGTTAGATGTGAGGACGCCGAGGGAAATTCTACCACCAGAACGGAGGGGGAAAAAGGAGAGCAGTCACCGCTGCAGGACTGAGGATCAGGTGAGTATATCTTTATACTCATTTATTTCTCATATTTTAGCCCCTAGACCAAAATGAGCAGTTAACCCCTGCAGTGTAGGGTTGACACCACTGCCAGGGATCATGTTTCGATTGCCTGGCGTTCCTCTTTAAACTTATTTGTATGAACATATTGCATGTACAATGTTGTAACTGCTCCCTCTAGTGGATGTCAATGTCAATAGTACAGATAAGGCCACCTACAGAGTAGACATTATTTAAAGTACTGTAGATCTAAACCCTAAATGGATGACAATTGTTTCCTAATGCACTGAGTATTATAAACAGTTGCCTTTTGTTTTCATTACATCCCGTTTTCATCTTTTTTTGCATCTCAATGCTGTGGATCTCCTCTAGCCTCTTTCAGCCTCTTCCTGTCTACATACACTCACCGACCATCGGCTGAACATCATTGCTCTGGAATGATTTACTGATAGTGACAATGGTGACCATGCCTGCGTCGACACAGACGTTTGTATAGTCTTGATCGGAGCTTGTGTGACAGGGTGACAATGTAGGAGTACAACTAAGAGACAGTTGTCACCCCATAACAGGAAGTATCTGAGCAACAACCTTTGTGGAAGAATCACCGAGTATTCTTTTAATGAAAGCTGCAGATTTAAAAAGATTAAACACTTTTGAAATTACATTAACATGTTAAAGCTTATATGAGATTTTAGGGATTAGGCTTAGATCTAATTTAATGAAAGTCTATGGAAGAGTAATCACTTTTCTGTGCTACTAAGAAGTAAGCACGAGTATATGTAATGAGCAAATATAGCTTTTCGCATGTATAAGTCTGTTATTCCAGACTGTTCATAGAAACATTTATTTGGTGTTATTTGAATTAGCATCTGTTGATTATTTTACTCTATTACATTTTAAAGCTGTACAGTTAAATGTGCAATTAAAATACATTGATGGGAAATATTTCACCATGTTTTTTTATTCAGATCAGCCAGTCCAGTTATCTAGGCGCTCCTGCCAGATTGCAGAGCCAGGTCTAGAACTTTTCTGCAGGCTACACAAAGTTTATTAACACAACCAGGTCCCGGACCCAACCCAACTTATGACTAGATAATGGAGGAATGGAGGAACAATGGCTAAGGCTGGCCATACACTGCTCTATTTTTCTCTTTCAAATCTCAGGGGCTGAACGAGCAGATTCCTCCATCAACACTATTAGTGTGTTGATCAAGGAATCCCCACTGTTTCCTCATGGCCACGTGGTCACTGTCAGAATACCCGAATAGAGCCGGCAGCTCATTGGTTGCCCGCTCTGTTCATACGGAGATATTCCGTGCAGCTCCTTCAATAAGCTGATTGAAGAATGCCGACCTTAAAGGAGAACAATGGGGTCAGTGCTTTTCCCTTCAGTTCTCTTCAGGGTCACTAGTGTCCTCCCGTGACCCAAAGCTCAGTATACCGCGAGCTACAACTCGCGGTATACTGAGACCGCCGCAACTGGGACAGATCCCGACATTGCTATCGAGATCCACCCAGCTGTCATTGAGCATGATTGGCAGCTGGCTCTGCCTATCGAGAGGCAGAGCCAGCTGTACTAGCCCCCTCCCCCGTTAGTTCCTCCAGTCAGCGCTGGAGGATCGGGCAGGGGAGGGGGGAATCCCTGCAGGGAGCCGTGAGTGACAGTCACGGCTCTCTGCAGGGACAGGATCGAGAAGTGAGCGAGCGACTGTATGTGTTCGCTCACTTCCCGATCTATTGAGCCGACATGCGACAGTTTCATTGTCACAGGTCGGCTCGAACTATGAGGTTGAGTGAAAATCACTCACCTCATAGTTCTCCTTTAAGTGTGCTGACAGTGGTACCCACTTTGTGAATTTCAGCTGGTTCTCCAAGAGCTGGCTGAAATTCACAGTGTATGGCCAGCTTGAATGACGACGTTTCCCCTATTCTCACCCCTCCTTGTCCAAGTATGTTCCTTGTCAGCACTGTGCTAAGCACTGAAGCATAAATGACTCATTGTAGCCCCTCTCACTCCTAATCAAAAACTCCTCCTCACAAAGGAGTACAGCAAGCTGATATCAATACATATTAAGGTACGTATGCTAGTTCTCTGTAAAATACATGCAATTATCTTTTTTATGAGTAATACATAACTGGAAAAAATTACATTTTAAAATCTGCCCTGATTTTAGGTTTAAGCTAAATTTGCAGTAAATATACAGTCTACTGCCCGCAGTGTACCCCGAATGTGACAAAATCTCTGATTTTGAATCCTTTTATCCTCTGAAGTGGGAAGGATTATACCTTGGAATTATCTACATTTTTTTTTTTTTTTAATTTCCAGTGTCTAATCCTTCTGTAGGTAGCAGTATAACCTGTAGGTTTAAGACTTCCTGTGTCCCTCACCAGACTCCAAGAAAATAAGTTATGATGTGTCAGAAATCTTATTTCCCTGGCTATCATGATAATTATGTGGCTTTATAGCTTACTAAATCACTGTCTCAGAACAGATGTTTTTGTAACAAATGATACCCCTACCTCCAGATGGACGAATCACCTGCTGTAGCAATAGCACTAAGCTTGTTCTTCACCATTGGCCATGTACATTAACTGTGGAGGCCCAAAATTGGTGCCCCTTTCTCAAAACACCAGCCCAGTGCTGATGGACATCAGATTCTTTCCCATCTTTAATGACCCCAGAGCCCATGATCATGACTGTTCCCAAACTTGCATCTAGTGCTTGCCTATATGACTGTAATAGAAATACTTAGTTTGTAAGCTCATTCAGGGCAGGGATTGATGTGAATATACTATGTAGTTAGTTAGGACACGTACATGCCAGGTGTGTTTTTTAGCCTCAGTCCAAATCATTCCATAAACCATCAGATTCCAGGAGATAAGTGGCATGCCCACTGCTTGGGGGGGGGGGGGGGGGGGGA
>NW_017306471.1:141576-234249 GCF_000935625.1 Nanorana parkeri
GGGGGGGGGTATACAGGGATGCTCACTGTATTAAGCACCCGATAAAGGGCTAACATTTCCTAAAACATTGTTCAGTTTTGGATCTTTGATGACAAAATACATGGGCTAATCCCAGAATGCCTGTGATGTACTCCCACAATTTTCTAGACTGATATTATGGAACAATGCACAGATTGGAACCCCAGAGTGCATGGTGGGCTACCACTGATTAAAAATAGGACATGTTACCTGACCACATTGTTTGTGTTACCATGCCCAGTTTAACCATTTGATTTATTACATGTAAAATGTTATAGTGCAGAATTAGAATTCTTATGCACCTGTGTTACTTCTTATTTTATTACAGGATTACAGGCTGAATATTTTCCTGCGTCAGCAATGGAATGACCCCCGCCTGGCTTTTCATGAATTTCCTGATGACTCCCTAGATTTGGATCCCTCTATGTTGGACTCCATCTGGAAGCCTGATCTGTTCTTTGCCAATGAGAAAGGGGCAAATTTTCATGAAATCACTACTGACAACAAGTTGCTAAGGATCTTCAAAAACGGCAATGTTCTGTACAGCATTCGGTTAGTCAACTGTGGCCTCGAGAGATAGATATAATGCCAAGGAGGAGAGGAGGAGATAGATATAATGCCAAGCTCTGGGTCAACATTCCAACAGTTTTGGAAACATGCCTGTTCCACCTACAAAAACATTTACATATAATTTATTTGTATCTTCCATTCATTATAGCAGCCGGAGCTGTAGACCTAGTGATCATTCCCCTATCAGCATGTTTTAGGGAGACAGCATCCAAACCTAGCTTCCAAAGCTCAAGGTTACAAACATTTCAATCCTTATCCCAAACAATATTTATTCTCATAACAGCCAGCCCTCAGTGAAGACTGTAGAAAAGATAAAGCTTTTGCACTTCACTAGGATCATCAGTCTCAACAGCTGCCTCTATCACTTGCATTATCCTAGTGAACAAGCACTGACAAATCATGTCATTGTGGGGACCATGCTGACTTTGCGTCCTCGTTGGGTAGTTTCTTTTGCTCCAGGCTTCCTGCCATTTTATTGGAACTTGCGGGAAGGATCATTAAGAGCTTGAAAATATTATCTGTATAGATACAGCACAGAAATTGCTTCCTTACAATATAAGTGCTAAACCTAATAGGGTCAACATCAGGTTATAATACCAGCTTTCTCAATTCAAAATGTCTGGTAGATAACTATACAGGGCAAAACTGGTTATAGGCACAGGCCAAGTGTAACCAGTGTAAAATCTGTCCCGGGAGCTAGTTTGCAAGGGACACCTGCTCTCTTTTGCCCTGTTACCCATCTTCCATCTATTTTTTTTTTTTTAAGTACATGGGATAACAACAATGGAGGAGGAGCCGGTATCTATTATAAAATAAAGCTTGGCAGCATGCATGCCTATCAATTATAAAATAAATTTACTAAATGAAGGAAAAGGTCATATTCCAACTGTATTCCTCACAGGATGACACTCCACACAGGTCACACACAGCTTAGGCTAGCTATGCAGAAAATAGTGTGTTGTTAACCTATGTAGAAACAAATGTTTATCCAACAGTCAGTCTTAAAGAAGGGGACTAACAAGTTAATGGTTTTCTTACAGGTTGACTCTAACCTTGGCGTGTCCCATGGATCTGAAAAATTTTCCGATGGATGTTCAAACTTGCATCATGCAGCTGGAAAGCTGTAAGTTCAAGAAAACCAATGTCTTGTATACAATGCTTGATCATGGTACAGTTGTCATAAACTGAGCTTATGAAAAAGTCCATAAGCAGAGATTCGCACCAGTAAAATTTGCATGTGAAATGACTAGAGATATAAGGGCCAATTAACAAAGCAAACAGACTAGGATGATACTTATATTTTTAAAAGTGGCAGTTATTTTCAGTCCAATAATATTTAAAATTACATTCATTTGGCTGAAAAAAGCAATGTCTTAGGCTTGTGTTAAAGCTTTTTAGAAGTTAGCCTATAGACAAGTGAAGCTGTATGCAAATGTCAGCACTCCCTATAAAAGCTGAGCTTGACCTTTCCCCTTTCCAAGCCTTCCGATTTCGTTTTAATGTGATGGTCAACCTCTTCGATCCAACAGAGAGGCTCAAGGGGTCAGGGCTACGTTCTGGTTACAGGAAAGGTTATGCTTTGTATAAAATTTCAACTCTGCGTCTATTGATCATTTTGACATCCAGTACTCACTAAAAGTGGAAGGAAACTTTCAAAAAGCATTTTTTGTTTTAAGTTTCTCTTGCCTAACCCTCTCCCCTGTGCTAACCTAATCCACCACCCCCATCCTCAGCTAAATGCTTTAGTCCCCTGGGGTTCAACATCACATTTACATGTGCTTCTAAACGCTGCCCAAACGTAACTATTACAACTAGAACCCCATTCATTTCTATGGGGCAGGGAGGCAGTATCTACTCTCTGCCTCATAGGACTTAATGGGGTTCTGTTGCACATGCACAGGCAACTGAGGAAGAAGCTGGAGGGTCATTTGTGTAACCTGGGAGACCTGATGCCACAAATTGGTAAGTATTTAGCTGAGGATGGTGGGTTAGATTAGCATAGTGGGGAGATCAAAAAACAATTTTTGAAAGTTTTCTTACATTCTAGGGTAACATCTGCTTATGGATTTGTGTTCATCATAAGCTCATAAGTAGTGATGAGCCTAACAGGTCTGAGTTTGGTTCGAATTCAAACTTTAGAACATCCCAAAATGGCGAACTCGAACTCAGTGCAAGTCTGTGGGGGTAGAACTTTCAAAAACAATTGTCCCCTTTAGGAGGGCTTATATGCAAGTTATTGGCCATAAAAGGTGTATGGGGATACGGGTACTGCCCTGGGGGACAGGAATCAATGAAAAAAAAACTTTAAAAAAATACAGTTTTTAAAGGAGCAGTGATTTTAACATTACTTAAAGGGTAACAATAAAAATGAAACATTTATTTAAATATCATGTCGGGGGGTCCCCTTAACCTGTCTGTAAAGTGACAAATCTCTACAATGTATAGAACCTGCTGCAGCAAAACTGACATTTCTGAAAGAAAAATTTCTTTTTTTTTTAAAGCGTACCGTTCCCCCTCCCAAACAATACCAGACTCTTTAGGTCTGGTAGGAATGTTAGGAGGGACCAATTTTTTTTTTTTTTAAAGCGTGGGGTTCCCCCTACAAGTCATACCGGACACTTAAGGTCTGGTAGGAATATTGAGGAGGGACCCCATGTTAAAAAAAAAAAGTGTGTGGGGTTCCCCCTTAAAGCCATATCAGGCCCTTAAGGTCTGGTAGGAATTTTAAGGAGGAACCCCACCCCCAAAAATGGGGGGAAAACGTGGGGTCCCCCCTAAAATTCCATACCAGACCCTTGATCCAAGCATAGGACTGGCAGGGCCGGAAAGTGGGTGGGATGAGCGAGCGGCCCCCACCTCCCTCCCATACCAGGCCACATGCCCTCGGGACTGGAAGGGTTGCCCCTGGAAAAGCACCTTGTCCCTGTGCAGATGGGGAGCAGGGCCTCCTCCCCACAAGCCCTGGGGCTTTGGTTGTGGAGGTGCGGGCAAGGGGCTTATTTACATCAGGGTATCCATTTAATAAAGGGGAACCCAGATGCCGCCCCCCCTTGTGAATGAGTAAGAGGTTCTTGTACCCCTACCCATTCACTAAATGGTTAAATAAAATTGTGAATAAAAAGTCCAGACTTTTGAAAAAAAACAAAAGGCATGTTTTGACAAAATAATTGATCCACCGATGTAATCCAGGGTAAATAACGACATCGAGCGTTGTCCACGACTATGACGACTCGACGAAATAAAAAATAAAACAATAAAAAAATTGAAATAATTTTTTTTTTTAAAACAATGACCGCCGTCCCGTCCGCTGTGACAAACACCTGCTGCAGAATGGCATTTTGACAGATGCCGATAACATATTTGGGCGGAGCTAGCAGTGGCAGCTAGCTACGTCCAACTGTTTACAGTTGTAACAGGGTGAGCCATGATTGGGCAGAGTCCTCATGACTTTGCCCAATCCTGGCTCACTGTTCTCTGTGCCCTGATTGGGCAAAGTCTTGCACCTGACCTGTGGTCAGGTGCAAGGCTTTAGCAAATCAGGGCTCACAAGGCACCGTGCCTTGTGCGGGGTGCTCTTCGGGCGAACACCCTTACAGTTTGTGTGTTTGCCGAACACACAAACTGCCGATGTTCGAGTCGAACTCACGTTCGGCTCGAACATCGAGCCCAACCATACTCATAAGTCCAGGTTTATTACATGTGTACTGTAAAGCTAAAAACATTCAACTAATGCAAAAATCTGTTTGCAAACATTTAGGCATCTCTACAAAAATGTTACATTTAGTATATGAATGGTTGCTGTGTAGTCTATTGCTGTATATAAGCATCTATATTTGGCAAAAGGTGGAATCAGGATGGCAGTTGCTTAGTTTATTTACTATGGAAATACTAAGTCAGCTGAGCAAGTGGCAATATTATTGGACTGAATATTACTGAGATTGTCATTCTTACCCAGTGCTCACAGAAATAGAAGACAGACAAAGGATAGGCTAAAATGTCATTCTAAGATTCTACTACAGGATGCCACCTGAGCAAGAGCTAATCTTGCTAAATTTTGTTATCAATATGATTTCACATTTTTAAAGTATTAGCATATTATCCATGTCAGTTAATGAAGCGGTAAAAACTTCAAATTCTAAGCATAACAGTATACAAACACATTACAGTGGTAAAGGTGGGGTCAGCAATGTTTTGGGCAAATGTCTCCCTAAGAAAAGTAGGGAGGTGGCTCTCTGCCTTTAATGAAGATGGGACCCTCTGCATGGCCAATACAATCAGAACACTCAAATACTTCCTTCTTTCTATATAGTGAGAAAGATCTAAAAAGGAAGAATTAGCTCCATCACACAGATTTTCAAACATGATGCAAAAACCTAGGCGGGTGTAATAATGAGCACTTGTGTCCATCGCCATGGGTTTCAAAGCAGCCCATACGCCCCCCATAGAGCATTAGGTTACTGAATCCGGGGTGGGATTGCACCATTTTTTTCCACCTTATAAAAATAACTCCTGCCATGTTTTGCCTTTGTACAGTTGGTTATACAATGAATGATCTGATCTTCGAGTGGGAAGAAGTGGGTGCTGTACAGGTGGCAGACGGCCTCACCCTGCCGCAGTTTATCATGAAGGAGGAAAAGGATCTGCGGTACTGCACCAAACACTATAGCACTGGTATGTATCCTCTATCGTTGCAATGTCATTTTCTAAGCTGACAACCAGAATTTCTGTTTTTAAAGGGAAACCATTAGGTTTAAATGGAAACTATAGGTTTTAATAAAATGTACTTGTGTTTTTTTTTTAAGTTTATACATTTTTAATATAAATGTTATATTCAATAATTATTATTTTAATATTTACTATATATAAAATACGTGTTTAATACTTGTACACCTATAACACAAGGCATTACAGTATATTCTAGTTAAGTGCAAAGGGAGAGGACACTCTGTCTTTGATTGAATCTTGGTATTGAGTAGTCTTTAAAGACTGACAAAGGTAGTGAGAGGAAGGAGCTATTGTTGTGGCTCATTCACTTCTGTGTGCAAAGTTCAGCTTGAGCTATTGAGCCCTGAAAATAAAATAGGCCTCTTTTTAAAAGAGGAAAAGCCAAGAAAACATGTAAAAAGGAGCCACCTGCTGGTTGCATATAGAATAAAAGATAGTAATAAGCAATATTTCATATTTATCCAACTACAAAAACATAACTTTTTTTTACAAAATGTATTTTTTGTACTGTTTATAATCATAAAGGAAATATATGCCAGGCAACTTTACTGTCCATTTAAGTGGCCCCTACTGTTTCTTCTGCTATTGTATCTAACAGTACTTGTGCATATCGACTATTGTAAGTTCTTTATTGTTACCTCTATCATGTGACAGTTCTCTAGTAATCCCTAGATAACAGTTGACAGCAAAGCCAATAGAAAAACAAATAATTCCAGCCACCTGGGAAAAGAAAGTGGATTTAAAAAAAGATATTTCTAAGCTGCTCTCTAGCGATTGCTAGAGAGATGTGAAAGAAGAGCATAAAATGTTTACCACAATGTCCATGCACAGATATTTTTAGATGGGATATCAGAAGGAATAGCAATGGTCACTTTAAGGCAATATAATTGCATGTTCTTCAGGTGTCTTTTGGCATACCTACTTTCAACTTTTTCTAAAGTAAACATTTTGTTATGTTATTAACAGTTTACGGACTTATTCATAAAAGTCTTCAATCAATACTTTGCTATTATTTAATTTATTTTGACTTGAAAGGTTACACCTTTTTATAAAGATGCTAAGGGTAGTTTTTGCAATATTTTGAAACCTTAAAAAATACCCCACAAGAAACATTATTTACATTTATTACACTTGCTGGTTTATAATGACCTCTGATTTTTTGCAAAAAGAAATTGACAAAAATATAGGCCACTTTTAACATATTATAATTCATTATTTTTAAGAAACTGAAATTAAGGGAAGGAAACAAGCCATGAATTGTGGTGTTTTGTTGGGTTTTTGAAGATGATTTGAAGATCTACAGCTAGTGATACACAAATAAGATACATTTTTGTTAATAGTTAAAGCACTTGAATGTGTTTTTAAGATTTAACTCCTGAGTTTAGTGTCACTTTAACTCTCTGCCATCTACTAAAACACTGAAATATCATTTTTGGGCAGACTGACCCATTAAACGCCAAGTAGCTTTGATTAATTACCAGCATATGCATGGCCTACACTCACCACAGGACATAGCGGATAAGCAGCAGCATCTCCAAACAGGACTAACACAACTCACATAGAAAGCACTGCAAACCAGCCTGGAAGCCAGATGGGAGTCTGAAGATCCAAACCCTTAGTGTAGCTTCAGGATCATGACTACTAAAATGTGCCCTGTTCTTGTTTCTTGGATATATTAAAACATGAATTAAAGTTCACAGGTCACAATCCTAGAGGTTTATTGGGTTTTATATGGTTTTTCTATCCCATCTGACAACAGGCTTCAAGAACGTTATATGTGAGTTAAGGTTGTGAAAGAGTTAAGCCGGCTTCACACCTTTCCATTGCAGTGACATGCTCAATGTCTCAACACAGAGTACTGCAGTATGCCTGTGTTAGTGTTTTGAGGTGTCATTTTTTCTGTATGACACCCCAACACACTAAGGCAATGGACCTGTGTTGGAGTGCACCACAATGCACAGTAACACACTAGTGCACTGCATCAGAAAAAAGGGTCAAGTCTAGATTTTGGGGTGAATTGGAAGGTCTAGTTTAACACAAGGCACGTTATAACAAAAGTATAACATAGATTAGCACAGTGCAAAGGTGTGATGGGGTCATCAGGCATGACAGTCTTAACTCCCATTCATTGTCCCAGAAGGTCAGAATGACCCCAGACTCTTCCACGTCCTCTTTTTTTTACAGTGGCCATATGCAGAATGGGTGGTGCTTGTGTACAGGATGTAATTTTCCCCAACACTACAGTTCTTTTTTTTATGGAACATCAAACAAATAATCATATATGTTTTAGGCATTTGTAGTAAATGAGAATCAAAGTGTTAATCAGGCTTAATATCTTCTAGGCAAATTCACTTGCATTGAAGCTCGCTTCCACTTGGAGAGACAGATGGGTTACTATCTCATTCAGATGTACATTCCCAGCCTGCTAATTGTCATTCTCTCTTGGGTGTCTTTCTGGATTAACATGGATGCTGCACCTGCCAGAGTTGGCCTTGGCATCACCACTGTGCTGACCATGACCACTCAGAGCTCTGGATCTCGAGCATCTCTTCCTAAGGTTTGTATAGTTTAGTGTTATAGTTCTAACCATCTGCCATAACAAATTGAGCACATTACAAACTCTCCACAATCAGACAGCTGTTTGGCTTCTGTGAGCTTTCTTGTTTGTACTGATATGTTCTTGACAACTTTTTCCAGGTTAATGATGTTCAGCTATCTTGATTGACAAGGACAGGTTGATGTAACGAACGTGCATGTACCTGGAGTTAGTTTATTCTGGCACCAAGTGCATGCCAGAATTGAATGCTGAGCTGTGCATGCACAACTCAGTGTACACTGTAAAAAGTGTGAGGAGGAAAGTAAGAATACTTTATTATAGAAGAGACAGAGTATGCCGCTTCTGCAATAAAAAGAAACCCTTCCTGCTCACACATTTTGAACATTTTGCCTAAAGTTACACTTCAACTTTATTTTCCCTTTAAGTGTCCCCTGCTGTTTCTTCTGCTATTGCATATAACAGTACCTGTACATATCGACTATTGTAAGTTCTTTATTGCTACCGCTATCATGTGACAGTTCTCTAGTAATCCCTAGATAGCAGCTGACAGCAAAGCCAATAGAAAAAATAATAATACCAGTCACTTGGGACAGGTTTTTTCAGCTGCTCTCTAGTGATTGCTAGAGAGATGTGACAGGAGAGCGGGACTGTAAAGTGTTTAATACAATGTCTATGCACAGATAGATGAGATATCAGAAGGAATAGCAATGGTCACCTTACGGCAATTTAATTGCAGTGTTCTTCAGATGTCTTTTCGCATGCCTACTTTATTTCAGTTTTTTCTCAAATAAACATTTTTACCAGTTGTTATGTTAACAGTTTAGGGGCTTTTTCACTTTAAATTTGATTACCAGGCAGCTAAATACACAGTTGAACTATATACAGTACATGCTTACGATTCTCTTGGCAATGAATTGCAATTTTGGCCATCCATGCACACTTCGCATCTGGATGGTGAGATAACTCTGCTATTTGCCACTTTAACATTACTACTTTCTGGGCCAACTCTGTGCTCATCGGACAGCAGTAATGATCCCGATTAAATGTCCATTAAAAAGATTGGAAGTTAAGGAGTGAGATAGGTGAGACAGAAAAATCAATTGCTTAAAGTGCAACTACATCTTTACATCTGCCCCCCATCCCACCCAGGCGCCCACTTATGTCTTCATAACCAGGGTTGGCCTCCTTCTTGCCAAAACCTTTTGAGCTGGCCACATCGGTGCAATAACTGCCTGAGTAGGCTGCCACCAGAAGGAAGGCTTAAGTAGCCACCAGCTTGCAGGGGACTGTCTAGCTGAGTTAGAAGTGTAGGTAAATTCTAACAATAAACCTTTCTTATCTGCTCCCTTTTGGTCTGCTAAACATATCATATAAAGTGTGTTGGTATATCTACACAATAAGTGCAAAATAAAACCTGTTGATCATTTCCAAAATTTAGAGCTGTACTCTGAACACTTCCTGTGTTATCACAAGGGGTCTAATTAGCTCTCCTAGCTCTTACCTTGGACTATGGAATAATTACTGTCTATGTTGTGGAGAATAGGAAAGGGGAACGCTTAAGTAGTTTAGCAAAAGACAACTGGGCAGGACTGACACCGCTCAGTCTATCAAAATGCTGTGTGTTGTTAGCCCACAAAGGACTTAGTAGCTGATTGTATTTCTGCCAAATCATCAGATATTTTTCTGTACTTTCAGTGTCTTTAAAGGAATAAAACATGGGAACATGTGCATGTATAGGAGAGATGTAGTGCATATGTTTTTTTATTTTTATTTTGCCCTGATATACACTTTTAGGAGGGTGGGGATGTTTTTCTATGTTTTTAATTAAGAACTGCATGTGTCACTTGTCTGGCTATGCAGTGTGAAAAATGTGTGTAAATCACAAGACTCGTTGTACAAGCTTTTATAAAAGGGACAAATCTCAGAAAAAACTTCACTTTGGATGAATCATTAGATACCATCCCAGATGGTTATTATTACATTAAGGAAATGCTGGTTCTGTTTCTTCATGCTTATGACTAAATCACAATAATTTACTCACATCGCAGCAGTTCCCCCTTCGCATTTGATTTCCCAATGGACCAAAACATGGTAATAATAAAGCTGTCAATACTGCCTTGGCCCAGCCAATATGGGTTCACACACGTGCAAGCTTCATCCATTTCACCTTCTGCCGGTGGGTAGGTGGGCGCATTTTGGCATGTTTCAGTATACACACTACACATTTTTAAATATATTCATATTACTGTCCTTGCAACTGATGCCAGAGCATTGCCTAAAATAGAGGGAGGATAGCAAAAAGCAGTAGCTCACACTGGCAGGGTGCTGATGCCTAGGTTTTAATCGGCCAGTATATCTTCTATTACCCCTAATAGACTTGTTCTGGCAGTCTTGTTTTGTGAAAGAAATATAACTCCATGACCACCAGATCACTCGAGCCCTATTTATAATATATTAAAACAAAAAGTCCCAGTCCTATAATTAGCAATTACAGCCCTATAACCATGGGGAGAAATGCTAATATTGTATCTACTGGGCGATTCCTGCTGTGATGCTAAAAAATAGACTTTTATGGGTGACTTGAGCTTCTAGGCCGTATTAATTTTACATGCCGTCTAAAAGCTCCCATAGGAATTAATTATATCTATCTCTAGAGGACAGGAAGAGAAACAAGATAAAACATCTGTTTTAGATTTTCAGTACAAATTAAAATATATTGTACATGCATATAGGGCAACTGTGTGCTGTTAATGAATCTAGAGGTTAAAAACAAAAATTGATTCAATATGTGTGCACGTTCCTGCAAATTTATATTGACATTTTTCATTGCCTTCCGAATTTTATGGCTTGTGTATATTTTATTTTTTAGTAATATTTTTTTTAAATGTACAAATAGCAGGTTACATTATTACAGTCAAATAGCATCCCTCTGATACCTGTATACCTCCACCATTAGCTCGACTAGGATGCCAGTCAACATGAATCCTAAAGTAGATGTAAGCCCTAACTGTGTGACATTTATAAGGTTACTCACTAAGCTGCCGGAGGCAGCCGAGTAAATAACCGAGTCATAGTAAAGTGAGCCGAACAACGTTCTGCTATTCGCTACGGCTCAGTACGGTTGTACATCGGCTGCCTTCAGCTGCAGAACTTCGACTCAGCCGATCCAACTTCTGGATCGGCTGAGCCGACGCTCCGGCAGCTCACTCGCTGCCGTTCGCCCCTGTTCTCATAGGGGCCGAATGGCAGTGAGTGAATAGCCGAATGCCACCGAGCAGCATTCAGCTCGGCTAGTCTGCTCGGTACCTCCGTGTTATCGAGCAGAATAGCAATTTAATGAAAAGAGTAAAAAAAAAAATAAAGTTGTAAAAATATTTTATAAAATGTAAATACATTTTAAATCTAAAAAACAAAATCAAAGATATTTAAAGAAAAAAAAAACAATTGGGCGGAGCTAGCAGTGACAGATAGCCCCGCCCAACTGGTTCCTATTGGCCGGCACGTGCTAGAGTTTTCTAGCAAGTCCCGGCCAATGAATAACAACTGGGCAGAGCTGGCTGTGACGTCACGGCCGGCTCTGCCCAGTTGTCATTGTTTAATGACAGTTCAACGTTCCCAGGTTTCATTACAACTGGGCGGTGCCAGCTGTGAGATCACGGCTGGCTCCTCCCAGCTGTCACTTGCGAGGTGTCACTTCGGCTCAGTCGAGCCGAACCATATGCCTTCGGCACAGCTGAGCTGCTCAGCCGCCTCCGGCAGCTGTACAGGCTATAGTGGATAGCCCGTACAGGAGGGTTCCTGCAACTGAAGCTGGTCCTTCAGCTAGCTCTGTGAATTGACCCCTTAGTTTGCTGAAGCACTGTGTATCATAAACAATTGCCTTATTGTAATAAAATACCTTGTTTACCCCTTTGTAACATATGAGTGCTGCTGATGTCCTGCAGCCTCTTTGCAGCCACTTTATTCCTTTAATGGATGCTTGGGATTTTACAGGGTGAGTTTTCTGTTGGTGACTACAGGGGAACATGTCTGCATTTTGTGTGTTGGAATGACCACTTGTAGTCTTCATCAGAGGCCTGTGTGAGAACACAGAAGCACAATTGGAAGGCAGGAAGAGAATGTTGTCACCCTATAATGTGAAATGCTTGAGCAAATTTCTTCATGGCAAAATCCCCTAGTATTTGTTTGATTATAAGTTACTTTTGAAATTCCACTGACATGTAAATCACTGATATGTGATTTTAATAATTCGGTTTACAAATACTTTAATTTGTTGATTTTATAAACAATTTGCATTGCCATTTACCAGATATCTGTAAACGTTCCTTCTTCTCCAAATATATACACAAACAAACGTTTTTTTCCTTTATAAGTCTAATTAAATTTGAATATTCTGATTCTAATATTGCATTACGGTCACTAGATGTAGCTGAGGAGCATAGAAAATAAATATGTATTTCTTATGCTCCTTTAGCGGCATTTAGTGGCCATAATGTGATATTACAATCAGAACATTCAAACTTAATTACACTTGAAAAGGAAAAAAAAAGAACGTTTGTGCATATATTCACACAGGATAAAGGATTATAGATATCTGAAGGGCGATTATCCATTGTACACTCATACAATTTGGGCTACGATTAAATGGAACCAGTAAGGATGGCAAAATAAGAATTGCCTTTGCTAACTGGTTTTTGAAGATGCAAGATTGGTACCTGTCACCCCTTATCCTTCACCACTTGGAGAGTTACTGACCTGGCAGAAGGATGTGAATTAGACATGTGTGATTCATTTCGTTCCGAAAAAAGTGGGGTCCCCCTTAACATTCCTACCAGACCGTTCATACGAGCACAGGCCGGCCAGGGCAGGAAAGGGTGGGGACAATCAAGCGCCCCCCACTCCCTGCGCCTTACCAGGCCACGTGCCCTCGGCATTGGTGTCACCCCATCCAATGGTGTCACCCGGGTGCGGGCCGCACCCCCACGCAACCCCTTGTGACGCCACTGACTTTAGGCAGATATAAAAGACGCAGATTAATGAAACTCTGCATTAATGAATACATGATTAAATAGGTAAGAAGGTACATACGGTGCAAGTACCTGAATTTGAGCAAGTACCAGCCTCTTGCCATTCACTGTACATCAAAGCTCAGACTGAACAGGGAGAAACACGCCAAGGAACCAGTCGGTTGTCACAGTTCTTTTGTACTGGTAAAAACATGGTAAAAGTAAAGAGTAGAGTGGCAGAGAGATAAGCTCATCAGTGTGTTGCTTTTCTTTTGGGTGTCCAGTCATAGGCTGAGGGAGGGGAAAGACCTGTAATTGTTACTTGACTGCAACTGAGAAGAATCATGTCTCCTGCAATGCTAAACAAGGCTGTGCTATGTGGCAGAGCAATACAAATCTCAGAAGTGGATGGACAGAAATACAAATCTTTTGGCAGGTGACCTTTAGCTCCTTTATTTTATTGTGTATACAGCTGTCTGCCTTGAGTTAAGCTTTAAATAAAGAGAATAATGCAACCTATGGCACTGCTTCAGAATACAGAAAACAGGCATTAGACAGGAGATCTAAAGTCATAGTATTAATGCGTATATCCTCATAACCCTGAACAAAGCAGGATTGCATACCCGCTGGCCACAGAAAACTGAATTAATTTTTTTTATGTGCAATTTTAAATCTATGTCTTTTCTCTTTTAACCAAGCAATATGGTTATCAATATCACTTCCTCGAGTTACAAGGTGTCACTTCAATTGCATGTCTCATTTCAAGGTCATTCTAACCATTTCCTGTGTATCATGTCATTCTTATTTCAGTTTTCATCTATGTTCTCATTCCCATCTTGTGGGCACTCATGGTTTAGAACGTCAGTGAGGAAATGAAGGTACAGAAAGATCTTTTGTATTCCACATTCTCAGTATGAAGAAATGATAATGGCTTTGGGTCAATTTATATTGTATATTTTTGTTGTTGATACATTTCTAAACTGATATGTTGTATCTGTTTTTACCACTGTAATTATATTACGTTTGTTTTACAATTTGATATTAAGAGAGAACGCAGCACACATTATTTTCTTTCAAACTCCCCTTGTTTTTACATAGTTACATAGTATTTGAGGTTGAATAAGACATAAGTCCATCAAGTCCAACCTAGTGTGTGTGTGTGTATGTGTGTGTGTATGTGTGTGTGTGTGTGTATGTGTGTGTGTGTATAGGTCCCTGAGTCATCTCATTCTTAAGAGTACCTGTACCCCTGTACTTTACAGTCTCTCAGGAAATCGTCCAAAAGCTTCTTGAATGATTCCACACTATTTGCTGAGATCCCTGCTTGTGGCAGCGAGTTCCAGACCCTAACCGCTCGAACTCCCCTTCGTCCCTTGTGTTGGAATTTTTTTTCTACCAGTTTTAGGTGGTGTCCTCTAGTCTTTGTTACAGAATTAATCTTAAAGATTAATTAATCTTAAAGAGTTTGTTGCTAATGTTGCTATGACTAGTGAACATTTTATGCATGAAAATCATACCCCCCTTAATCTCCTTACTTCCAGCATGAACATATTTAAATTTAGTAGCCTTGTCTCATATTTCTGGTCCTCCATTCCCTTGATGAGTTTGGTTGCCCTCCGCTGGACTCCCTCCAGCTCAAGGACATCCCTTCTGTGCACCGGTGCCCAAAACTGCACCGCATACTCCAGGTGAGGCTGAACCAGTGATGTGTAAAGTGGCAAAATTATAGACTTGTCTCTACAATACATTCCCTTCTTGATGCAGGACAGGATTCTACTAGCTTTGCTTACAGCAACCTGGCACTGTAATCTATTATTCAGTCTATGGTCTACAGTGACCCCCAAATCTTTCTCCATTTCCAACTTCCCTACCGGCATACCCATAATTGTATAACCCATTTGCTTATTTTGAATCCCAAAGTGCATAACTTGGCATTTATCGATATTAAACCTCATCTGCCATATAGTTGCCCACTCTCCTATTTTATCCAGGTCCTCCTGCAATGTTATACTATCTTGGTCCGTTTCTATTACCCTCCCAATTTTGGTATCGTCAGCAAACACTGAGATATCGCTGTTTACTCCGTCCCCGATGTCGTTAATAAACAGGTTGAAAAGCATGGGTCCCAGCACAGAACCCTGAGGCACACCGCTAATCACACTAGCCCAGTCTGAAAGGGCGCCATTTATTGATACTCTCTGTACCCGTTCCTTTAGCCAGTTCTCTATCCATGAACACACCCTTCCATCTATGCCCATAGACCTCAGCTTGTGTAGTAAGCGTTTGTGTGGTACCGTATCAAAAGCCTTTGAGAAATCCAGATATACCACATCCACAGACCTCCCTCCATCCAGATCTCTACTTACCCCCTCGTAAAAAGTTAGTAGGTTAGTCTGGCAGGAACGGTCTTTCCTGAACCCATGCTGATTATCACTAATTATACCATTATCCTGAACAAATTCTACCAAATAGTCCTTAAACATTCCCTCTAACAGTTTACAAACTACCGATGTAAGACTAAATGGTCTGTAATTCCCAGGTTGGCATCTTGCCCCCTTTTTGAATATTGGAACTACCGTAGCCCTCCGCCAGTCACTTGGAACTCTACCAGTCATTAGGGAGTCCTTGAAAATGAGGAATAATGGTCTTGTTATAACCGCGCTTAGTTCCTTAAGTATCTTGGGGTGCAGGTTATCAGGTCCCACTGCTTTATTTGCATTAAGTAGATTGTCTTTGTTGTATCCCGGTTTCCGTCAACCACTTGGCTATATTTTGTGATGAACTATGTGTTTCATCATGTACATTAAACCCGTATTTTTCGTGAGTGTATACTGAGGAGAAAAAAAGTGTTCAGCACTTCGGCCCTCTCCTTGTCATTTGTGACTAACTTCCCGTTTTTGTCCTTTATTGGGCCTATCTGCTCCTTTCAGCCCTTTTTACTGTTTTATGTATTGGTAGAATTTTGTTTTGTTTTATACTAACTGTGGCTATATGCTTTTCGCACTCTATTTTAGCTGCCCGGATTACTAGTTTACATCTTTTATTCCATTCTTTGTAGTTATGGAACGCCAATGCCGTCCCCTCCAACTTATATTTTCTAAATGGCACTCGCTTTTCCTTTATGTGTTGCTTTACATTTTTATTTAGCCATACAGGCTTAGTTTGTGATCTTTTACTTTTATTACCCAACGGAATACACTTGGCAATGGCAATATGTAAAGTGTTCTTAAAACATTCCCACTTTTGTTTTGAGTTCAGTTTGTGAAATACATTTTCCCATTTGATGTCCCCCACTAGATGGCGCAGTTTATCAAAATTGGCCTTTCTAAAATTTAGGGTTCTTGTCCGACCAGCCCGCTTCCCTTTCCTGTATCCAATATTGAAAGTAATCACATTGTGATCACTATTACCCAGAGTCTTACTGAAGGAAGCCCTCTAAAGGACGTAAGGAAGGGGAGTCACTGCTCTGACTCATTTAGTTGTGCTTGTAAACTTCAACTTGACATAGTGTAACATTCTTTTTCAACAGATGTGCTAAGGAGAGTCTGGAAAACATATGAAATGGAGCCAAGAGCTCCACCTGCTGGCTGCCTGTGATTTTGTACATTTTTGTGACCAGCACTTTGAAATGCACTTTCACTTTTGCAGTCAAATTTGAAAAAAAACATTTTATGTTTGTTACAGCATACCAGAAAATAATTTTTACCTTTGTACTTGTTTCTTTGGAGCCGGATTATACATAGCACTTCCCAGGGCCCTAATAAATTTTTTCTTAAATATTCCTTACCTTTATACTTGTTTCCTTGGAGCCGGATTATACATGGGACTGCCCGGGGCCCTAATAAATATTACATAGCAAGTGAAAACTAAGGGGGTTATTCAAAAAGGAGCCGAAGGATCCAGCCGTAGCTCCGGCTGATCCTTCAGCTCTCTTCGGCCTATTCAATATAGCCCTACAGCAGCCAAAGGCGGCTCAGCCGAGCCGAAGGCATATGCTTCGTCTCAACTGAGCCGAAGTGACACCCAAAGCGTGGTGAACGGCCTGCCGAAGGGCCGGCCGTAAGTGTCGGAACTTCTTGCACAGCCTCACGGAGAAACACAAGCACTGAAGTGCAGCCGAAGGCAGTCGATGTACGGCTGAAATCAGCCGTACTGAGCTGTAGTGAATAGCCAAACGTTGTTCGCCTCACTTCACTTCGGCTGGGTTATTCACTAGGCTGCCTTCGGCAGCTTTGTGAATAACCCCCTAAGTATTTTTTAGCCCCGGAGTTTTCATAAAAGAGTGTTTAAAGAGGAAAAGCAGCATTTTTTTTTTAAATTAAAGTTATGCTTTGTGAATGGGAACACGTAACAAATATAAAGTAGGTGTTATTCCAATTTGGCTGCAAAAGTAGAGTTACATTGGTAAATACTTTCGCTTTCATTTTTGAATGTAACCATTTGTAGTAAGGCAGCAGTGGATATTTTTAAATATAGATCAACTTTAATTTACCCAACTCATCTTTAGTAGTAACAGCATTGGGTAACTAATGTGTTATTAGTAATTTGAGAGCAAAAAAACAATGCATTACTTCTCACCAACACATACACATTTCCAAAGGTTATGTCTCTTTAAAAATGCTGCATGTTGATCCTACCAGAAATCCAATGAGTTCCTAACTTCCTGTGCATTTAAATATTATGCAGGGGAAGGTGTTCTATTGTCTAAGTCAAGGGTGCCCAGTCTATGGTGACAAAGCTTCCCCTCCATAGTAAAGGGAGTGAGTGTTGTCACCCTCGGAGAGGAATGTGTTACTGGCAGGATCACCAAAATAAAAAGGAAACTACAGCAGTCACATCTAATGACTACAGCTGCCATATCATTTGGGTTAGATACATTTTAAGAAAAAAAATCCTAAAGGTGCCCATAGACATTAGATGAGCGTAAACATATTTGACTGTTTAGTGAGGCAACCCACAATATCCCTAAACAAGTGTACTTGGGGGTACTGTGACCGGTTGGAGCATTCACCTGCGCTATTGTTTAAGAGTACAAAAGCTGGTACCAGAGCTGTAAGTGCCTCCCCCCACCGTCCTCTATTTCTTAAACATGGACATTTATTCAACCGGAGCCTTTCCCTTTAGAAGCTGGGATGGGAGACCATGACATTATCATCTGATTATTATCTTCTGATATCCATGGCCAGCTTCAGCCAAACATGCAGATATTTATAAAGATACCTCATAGATATAAACCGGTAACTGTAAAAACTTATGAGGAAGAATCTCATTTGTTCCTAGTCATGATGATGGTAATAAAAATGTTTCCATTCTTGTATGACAGTGTTTTTTTTTAATCTTCAGGTATCCTATGTGAAAGCTATCGATATCTGGATGGCGGTGTGCTTGCTCTTTGTCTTTTCTGCTCTGCTGGAGTATGCTGCTGTCAACTTTGTCTCACGACAGCACAA
Organism: Nanorana parkeri; assembly: GCF_000935625.1. NCBI lineage: Eukaryota > Metazoa > Chordata > Amphibia > Anura > Dicroglossidae > Nanorana > Nanorana parkeri. The sequence continues at coordinate 159,903 of NW_017306471.1, forward strand.
GGAGCTTCTACGTTTTAGGAGGAGACGACGACACCACAAGGTAACTATTTCTGTGGCCCACTGTGTGGCACTGGGTCCAGGTAAAGGATGGGTTCTACCAAAATGATTTGTCAGTTTTAGGTGGAGGCCTAAAGAGCTGATAATTTTGTGTGGGGGCTACAGTGCTGAGATTTCCATGTGTACCCACCTCTGCTCTACTTGGTCATTACATGAGAAATGGTATAAAAAAAAATTCAGACTTTAGCTGCAGGAACATTAGCCCTAGTATTAAGGAGACTCTTGAAAGACAGAAAAGGCAAGTGGATTAAAATGTATCTAAAGTCAAAACTCTTTTCTAGTCTGGATAGGGTGGGGGAGGCTTAGGAATTCCTTTCCAGTTTTCATTGCTGTCTAAGTCTTCAATAGGAAGAGTCACCACCTCTATTTATTTGTCCAAGTGACCACTGTCATTCGGACTGAATGTCAGGAGTGAAAAATCCAACATTTTAATTTGTCACGAGAACAAGAATAAAGTGGAAAGCTTCCAGTGGGGAAATTTGTTCAGGTGACAGTTGTCTAAGAGGGGGTTTCCCTTACTGTATAGATTTCATCTCATGTACTGTTGTGTCTAGAGGACAGGAAATAAAGGGAATCCCCAATGGAAGACAGACAAGAAAAAAATAATTTTAAATGAAAATTGTTTTGGATTTAGATATATATTAATTGAACCATCTGACATAGTCTAATCTTAAATATCCGTTTTAGGTGCATGCAGCTTTTAAATTGTATTAAAGAAGAAATATGAAGTGAGTGATTTACACTCATTCTCATAGTTAGAGCCAACGTGTGACATGTGACATGAAACTGTCACACGTCGGCTCTGTAGATCGGGAAGTAAGCAAAAACATACTGTTGTTCACTCACATCCCGGTCATCTTCCTGTGGAGAGCAGTGAGTGTCAGTCACCGTTCCCTGCAGGGATACTCCCCGCCCCCCTCTCGGATCCTCCAGAGCTGACTGGAGGAAGAGACGGGGAAGGGGGTGGACACCGCTGGCTCTGTCTCTAGATAGGCAGAGCCCGCTGTGAATCAGCCAGCTGAGTGGATCTCGACAGTATTGTTGGGATCCATCCCAGCTGCGGCGCTCTCAGTATATAGCGGGCAATAGCCCGCGATATACTAAGCTTGGGTCACGGAGGGACGTTAGTATATGTCCTCCTGTGACCCTAAAGAGAACTATGGGATCAAAAGTTTACCCCATAGTTTTCTTTTAAGCTCTTTGCTTAGAAATCATGGGGTCTGTTCTGGAGTAACCTTGATATTACTCCAATAGCAGCATAATATAAAAAAACTTTTTTTAGGCTAGCCTGTGATTATTCAGCAGAACAATCTTGGCATAATTTTGCACAACCGTTTGGCTGGTAGTTCACTACTATAGAATTGACACCTTCCCACTAGTCTTATCTCAAGGAAACAAGAATGATATTCAAGAAAAGCCCATTTCAAACAATTGATTTTGCCTCAAGGTTTTTAATACTCCTACTGGGGCCTGACTTTCCCTGAGTTAATGGCTAAACATAGTGGTTGTGGAATGGAGGGTTAAAGTTTTGCTTTAGGGTTAATATACAAGTCACTTCCAGACGGGTTTTCTACAGGTTATGAAACTTCTTTATATTGCTACAGGAACCTAAAGTCTCTTATTTCTCCATCACTGTGTGCGAGCCCTGCGGCCTGCTCTGCTGTGAATGGGTAATGTTATATTTAATAGGTTTCTCTGAGAGAACAGAATAATTGATGTTATTCATTACTACAGCACCGCACAGTGCTGATCCCACTAATCACAGATTGAAAATACCATTGCAGTCTGTATTTTAATTCTGGAGAAAAATTGTTTTGCAGAGGTAATTCTGTATAAAGTGAAATGTGATCTATCTTCTACCATATCTCTGTTGGTAGGTCAGCATTGCTTACAAACCAAGTGGCACTGTGATGTTTAAAAATAAAAGCCAGACAAAAAGAATGGCAAATCATAGCTGGTGGGAATCACAGGGCAGGTAGCCAAGGCTATTAAGAAAAATAGAAGATTGAGACAAATGCCAGAAGTGAACCTATGCTCCACAGAGCCTAGGGTGATTAGCATCATCATAAGGCCAAAGTAGGGGGGTCATGCTGTGCCCTGAGGCACCACCTCATCTAACGGCACAAGGCAAGTTTAGAAATGGAGTTTGAAGGATACAGATTCCTTTCTGCAACTGCAAGGAGTACACTCTGGACCTCATCCAGCCTTGATAGCCTAGGAGCCATGATGCAAATATGGTAATCCTATTACAGCAGTTTGCCTTGGGTCTACCAAGACACAAAGCCAACATCAAACAAATGCAATGGATCTTGCAGAAGACCTAATGTCAAATCTTAACTGCTTCAGTTGTATAAGGTGGCAAAACTACAAAAGTAAATGTATTTTCTTTTTTAAAGGAATAGCTTTATTGCAGACATTTTTATGTTGTCTGTAGATGTATTCATTCCCCCCTATCCATTCCCTCCTTGAAGCTCTTGATCAGAAGGCAAGTCTTCAACATTGTGCAGTTTACAGCTTTTTTTCAGTCTGAGTTCATTTTAAATTCCTACATTCTTCCTGCATGTGCAGAAGCAGACAGCTCAAACAGAGTAACATTCCCTCTGCCTTAATTTCAACAGTATAGCAATTAAAATGCATCATTAAAGCAGAATGGTATAACCTGGTTTTGCCCTTTATAGCAAGGCTGTCATATGAAACCACATGTCCAACAAAGGCTTGCCCTTAAGAGCAGGCATTGCAAGGTGTCTATGAACACCTTCAGTTAACAGAAAACCTTCTCTGGTGACCCCACAGGGCTTAAACTCCAAGTTGGAAGTCTGGTGTGCCCTCTCTGGCTCCGTACATTGCAATGCAGGCAGCTCTCAATTGGCTATCATTGTGTGCTGTGGTATGTGAGGGCATTGGGTCTTGTATGGGGCATGGCGTTTTTATGATTGGTTCCTTTTAAACAACAACTTCAAGGCTGATGACTTAAAAGTCATCTGCATGTCTTCAGACACGTCTAATTGAAAGCATTCCTAGTATGTAGCTGTGCAATGCTTCTAGCCTTCACTCTCCTAGAGGGATGCTGTAGGGGGTAAGCAATGAGTAAGTACATGTAGGGATGTCTCCCTTCGCATATCAGTAGAACTGCATGCTATCCTCTTCTTCTGCTGCTCTCAGGATTTCTTTCTAATTATCTGTAAAGCTGAGAGCCAAGGTTGTTTTCAAGAACATTTGGACGAGTATTTTAAGACTGCAAGCTGCTAAGAATGCATCCACGAGGTATGAGGGCAATATAGTAAATATAATTACTTTTATCACAGAGGTGTATGTATTCCTTCATTATTTTTATCATCTTTAGTGGACCAGTGGAAAACATCCTCTGTTCATGTCCAGCAGCAAAGTCCTGGTCTTTTGGTATTGTGCTACGGAGCAGTTCAGTAACAGGGATTCCAGCCGTCCTAACCTTTCCTCAGCTGAGGACCTGCAGATAGGGAAGACAAGCTATCAGTAGGACTCCACTGCTCCTGGACATCCCTAATTTAGAAGAGATTTTCTTCTCACTAAATGAAGGCAGAGTGGAAACACCCATTTATCATTGTTCCCTATAAGCAAACCTATTTGGAAATAAAAAGTGTATAAAATCTATTATCCACAGTTGGACTGGATGGCAGATTCATGTGCCCTTCCCCCCCAGGCTTGTATTACATGAATCTTGTATTACATTCTTGTAATACATGATTGAGGGTCATGTCTGGGGTGGGTAGGTGGATGGCAGAGGCAAACCAGGGGATATCTGCTCTGAAATTATTCATCAATACAGATTAATTAAATTATCATACTGCATAATGATATATTTTATTGTTTTCAGTAAAAATGCAAAATACCTGGTAGATACAGTGAAATGGATTAAAGAAAATTCTTAATATTATCCAATACAATGTGTTGGAGATCTACTTTTGTTTTCTAAAAGGAAGTCGGAAAATTATTGCTGGATTCTGATAAGTTACCACTGTAGGAACTCTTCTGTTATTTACTTTGTTTAAATGAGCCCTCACAGTAACAATTGAGCCCTTGTGGAAGAGTTCCCCATTTTACTAGTGGGATTAGGAGTAAGGATCCCCTGCTTTGCACCTGCATATTGCATAGCACCCTCGACAAGCCTTCTCCAGACATAATAATGAATTGTAAAACAGATAGGGGAAGAGTCATTTAGGCATCCACACAATTACAATTTACATATCTGTTGATGATCTTAATAATATGCTGGAAAGATACCTTGTACAGTTAGGTATTACTGTAGGATATCTTACTGTGCATATGTTTGTACAATAAGTATAATGTGCACGTTAGTCCTACCATATAAATGTGGTACTTCATCTCTGTGCTTCCCACAGCAAAACTGTGGGAGGGACCCAGGAGACCCACTACAGGCTGCCTGCAGAAAACTATAGGGGGGCGAATAGAAGAGCAGTCATCCTGCACAAGGATAGAGAGAGCAGCAGTGACCAGTCTATGTTACAGGAAACTCCTGCACAGAGACAAAGTTTCACGCTGGATAACTGCACAGATCTAGAAGAAACACACAGAGTACACCATGATTCTTACTTAGTGGTCAGTCAGCATGTGTTTATTAGTTTTAGAAGATAAGTGAGTGGTACCTCAGAATACTTCTGAGTTTACTTATGAGGTTGGGTTCGCTGCTACCATGGGTTCTAGGGAAATCCTGTGGGCCATTGTGCACACTCATGGCCTTTGAAATATTGCCACCAGGCTTAATGGGGTAATTGAGGGGGCATTTGTTTAAGTCAGTCTCCTCATTATAAAAGGGGGATTGGTGCACAGTGCAGACATAGTATCTGTCATCATAGTATGGTGTATTGGAATTGGTTGCACAGTAGCCATAGCAAAAGTTGACATTAGGGTACATAAGGGTCAGTTGGGAAATTGTACTTTAATTCTGATTGTTAGCAGTTTGGACATTCAGCCCCTTTGCTGCTTTATTTTTTTTGTTCTTTTTATAGGAACCTTTTATCTTTCATTTTAGTTTGTGGTTGAATTGAGATCAGTAAGCACTGTTAGGTGCTGTGCTCTTCAAACTTGTTTTATTTTATTTGGTGCTACAAGGCTTTTCTTAAAAGAAATTGACTTTTATTATTTTGTTTCAAGGGTTGGAATATGGGGAGTTTATTTTGGGAATGTATATATACAGGTGAAACTCGAATAATTAGAATATCGTGCAAAAGTAATTAGGTTTTCATTTCTTTTGTGGATTTTTATTTCTTATGTGTCATCTGCGGCCTCTTAATTGTTGCAGTAATACTACTGCTAAAAAAACTGCTATTTTTTCGAGTGCATTTCAGTCAATTCTCCTTTTTAAAAATGTCCTGCTGCTGGCTAATTTTACACTGCTATATCATCTGCTGTCTTTTTAAATCTTTATAAGAGCCTTATGGAAAATGGCCAGCAGCAGGGCAGTTTTGCATCAGCAAAAACAAGGGCAGCCACAGTGAACTACTGGCAAATTTATATATGCCAATCAAAGCAGGTATATTACCATTTGATGAACACAGCAGGTGCCACTGATAATTCTACCTAAAAACGGTATTTTTCCATCATCCATTGAGAGATACAGGAATTTAGAAACAGTCAGTTTATACTGTCCCCTACAGGAGGCTAGCTTTTTTTTTTCCTTGTTGACTTCAATTAGGATCGCTACACCGCTGCCTAAGGTAGTACTAAAGGCAGGGTGTTTTTTACCTCAATGCATTCTCTGCATTAAGGCAAAAAAAAAAAACGGCCAGTACCTTTTTGTGTCCCCACCAAAACAAGGAACTGAACATTTTTAAAAAAGAACAGAAGATTTAAACAAGTGTGGGCGTCCTATATAAAAAAATGAAGCTTTATTGTCACTTTAAACTGGCCTCTGTAGCTATCCAGATTGGTGTTTCTTCACACTAGCTCTGGAAGCTGTACCCAGACCCCACAGAACTGGATGTGTGGGACTAGCCTGTGGGAATGATTTTTCAGACCTTTATGTACTGTGTTACCGTAGTGTGACTCCAAGACCAGAAGTGTAAGGCCAATTGGGCTGAAACACCAGGAGCTACCTCATCATTTGCATGCGGTCTCTTTCCCACCATTCAGCTGAGCAAGCACCATACCACAGGGACCTCCGTATCCATTTTTCACTTCCTAGCTGTTTGTGCCCAGTTATTGACTCTGAGTTTCCCCGTGCCATCACCTGCAGAGTCTATTTCTGACCATTCTGAGCTTGTCTTAGTGGCTGGGTCTTGCCAATCCATCAACTCTCCCTTTGTTTATGTGCACCAATCTTGATTTATAGTACAATATACCTTCACTCTTGGGTATCATTGTGAGGGTACCTCCTGAGCACCCTACCTCCCTTAATCAGTGTGGCGGAATTCAGGGGTTGTACACCTTGGTTGCTTTCAGTCTCAGGGTTTCTTTTGGCTATACTTTGGGATATTACACCATAAGGCTTTTCACTTTTCCTTGAAAATCTTTATATGTGAAATGAGCTATGTGGCTAGGCAACCTAATTCGTATCCGGGTATCCTTCCTCCCTAATGTAAGGGTTGGATGTGTAAGACTTGGGCCTTACCTTTGTAGACCAGTTAGTCTCTTTTTATAGACCTGTTTTGACCATGGTTACCTCCTGCAACCTGTTTTCCTGGGGGTTTTTCCCCCAGTGTTCTTGTGTGTTACAGTGTTGCCATGTTCGTCTGTTCCTCCATGTCAGGCAGTTGCGTTGTTCCACCTGTCTTGGTGATTTTCTTGTTCACAGTTTCCTGCTGGTGCAGGCTCAATGTTCATTTGGATGAAGCCATTCCTCTTGACAGTGATCTCTCTGTCCTAGTCTGAGCACCAGGTTGATTCTCTGTAGCCTTCCATGGTCTTTGGCAGACTTCATCTTCATTTGCTTTGGATCCAATTGCTCATCTTCCTGGTGGTCCTGATTTTACCAGTTACTGTTGCCTAATCCTCAGCTGGACTGCTTTAGTTGTCACGGCTTTTTTTAATCTCTCAATGGACGATGAAGAAAAAATTTTTTTTGAACATACTGTAAAATCTATTTCTTCCATTAGGGAACACGGGTTGTGCCTCTTTGTGTTTTTACTGGCCCTGTGTATTGCTTGTTTACAAAACCTGCTTGCGGAGCATGCTGGGTAGAGGGGGGGTTGTACGGGGGCTGGCTTATAACTTTTCTGTTTGCCAGTGTCCCAACCTGATGTAGGCTGCAGTATTATCTGACTGTTTCTGAATTCCTGTGTCCCTCAATGGACTCGGAGAAATAGATTTTGCGTTAATGTAGAACTGAAGCCAAACTTTTTTTTATAATTTTGGCTAGAGTAAGACATCTGTGTCACACTGGGGAGATTTCCCTTCACTTCCTGTGAAATAGCTGCAACAGAAAGTGAGAGAAAATCCCTCCAAAAAGAGGGAAATCCCTGGTGGCAAGCAAAGTCAGCAGAACTAGTGTCCCCATTGGAAGATTTGCCATCTATTTCTGTTCTGATGACAACCCAAAATGTGGGATTTTCTTTCACTTTCTGTGATAATAGCCACCAGGACAAATAGAAAGGGTGAATCCCCCTACCGTGTACACAGACAGCAATATAAACCTGGCAGTTGTTGTAAACCACTCCAAAACTAAAAAATAAATAAATACATTTTGGCTTCAGTTGCACGTTAAGTACATAAGGCTTATTTTTTCAAACTGAAATGAATTAGATTGCAATGGTGCTGCTCTATGTAAGCCAAGGCTAATTGTGAAAGAAAAAAATCAATTCCACAGCCAAATATGCTGTCAGTGTACGCTATTGCTGACACTGTCCGTTAAAATTGTATTGTTCTGTAACACCAAATACAGCTTTAAAGGAGAACTATGAGGTGAGTGCTTTTCACTCACCTCATAGTTCTAGCCGACCTGTGACAATGAGACTGTCACAGGTCGGTTCAGTAGATCGGGAGGTGAGCGAACACATACCGGCTGGATTCCCCCCCCTCCCCGATCCGCCAGCGCTGACTGGTGGAACGGACGGGGAGGGGGTGGGTACAGCTGGCTCTGCCTCTAGATAGGCAGAGCCAGCTGTCAGTCACGCAGCTGGGCGGATCCAGACATAATTGTCGGGATCCGCTTCAGCTGCGGCGTCTCAGTATACCGCGAGCAGCAGCTTGCGGTATACTGCGGCGTCTCAGTATACCGCGAGCTGCAGCTCGCAGTATACTGAGCCTAGGGTGACGGGAGGACGGTAGTTTGTGTCCTCCCGTTACCCTAAGGAGAACTATGGGGAAAAGCCTTAACCCCATAGTTCTCCTTTAAGGCTTCCTCCAAGCATGTTATTTAAAAGATTTTTGTATTTCAATGTTTTCCTCAGTACCTCTTGAAAAGACCCTCTCCACTGTATGGTATTTTTTTTCTTTGCAATGGTATACAGTATGTCCCCCAGCTTCCCATAGCTTTTTTTTCTTAAAGTAGTTTGCTTATTAGCCCTAAAAAAGGTCAGAATTTCACAAGATTCGCCTCCCATAGATTTTAATGGGACTTACCTCTAAGTTCGGGTTTCACAATTTCTAACACGATTTGCCAAATCTTTGATGAATTGAACCTGGGCATATTCACCTTACACTAGTAGTAACACAGGAATTCAGTATAAGCAGCAAGCCAAAGGGCCACACACACCTTTCAATCACTGTCTGTTAACAAGCCAGCATGATACCCTAAATGTGAAACTGAACTTTTAACAATTACATATAGTAATGCAGCTAATGTTGTTTTAAAAAAAAATGACTGATACCTCTAATAGCTCCTGCAGCTATGGTCCAGAACATTAATTCACAGTGTATTTCTGGGAAATAAAAACATATGGTTCATCAGGTGAAAAATAAAATGCAAGATTCATTTTATTTTTCTTTATTCAGCATAACAAGCTGTTTTTTGTTTTTTTTTAAACTGCTTCTTTAGATATTTGGTAGCATGTCCTAGTTTTGCAATGAAAAAAGGAAATATTTCTTGCAACTAATAATACATTTTTAGGGATGTGGAGGTGTCATCTTGGAATCAATCTGACTGCCCTTGGATTGGGAGGGTCAGGAAAAAGTATTTTCTCCTATGTAGCAAAATATGGCAGTAGTTGCCTAGGGGTTTTTTTTTTTTGAGGGGGGGGTGGGGATAGAGTAGAGAAGAGGTAAAGGGGGTGATTTACTAACCTAAACACACACACACACCAGGTGTGTGTGATTTTCACACAGCAAAACGTATTTATCAACCAAAAAGTCTCTAAAAGCATATTTCCACTAATGCCATATATGTAAAAATCATGCACATGATGCATATATAATGCTGCTTCACAGTTTAGACAAAAATGGTTAGCTCATGCATTTACATTCCTGCATTCATCAACGCAAGCAACACAACATAGAGCTAATTTACCCAACATCACCTTGGAATTCCTTCAGGGCTTTGCACAACACACCTGCTGGGTGTGTACACATTACAAAGGTGTTTAGATTCCACCCATAGATCATGCTGGGAGGGAACACACTGCAGAGGTGTATACACGTTCGTGGTGTGTTTATAAGGTTAGTAAATCAACCCCAAAGGCTCTTTCAAACCTCTGTCAGTTAATTGCTTGCTGTTAGAATAAATCCCTACAAAGTGAGGGGAACTCCCTTCTTAGATAATGGAATAGTTAAAAAGGAGACCTGACCACATATTAATACATGTCCATGTGCAAACTGAACAAAAATCCATCCATAAAACAATTTAAAAAAAAATATTTCCTTCTTAGACATTAGTGCCCATTAGAAGATTTGCCCTCACATCTTGTTCTGTTGACAACTAGTGAAAAGTGAACTGATCTAAGTTTGTTTCGCTGGACACAAGCACTGAACATAGTTCCCAAACTTCAATGATGTCCATGGGAGCCAGAATCTTGCTATTTTTTCCCAGGCTTTTTTCAAGACCAGTTTACAAGCTTTTGTTAATATAAGGGCATGGGTAGCCGGGCACTGCCCTAGAGAACGTGTATCAATGCAAAAAAAGTTTTAAAGAAATACCAGTGGCATAGAAGTGGCTGGACATCACCATGAACTCTGCTTGTTTTGAGGGGATGCTCTAACTCCACAGTGTCTATCCCAAACATTATGGTGATTTTATTGAAATTTGGGTCAGTCTCTTGCCTCTAGGTTAAACATTAAAATCTTAGACGCCTAGTGTATCCCTGCCCCCAAGTACCCTCAAAGCCCTACAAGGCTCTTTTACCTTTATTAGGGTTGAAATGAAACTCACTTGCCCGGGCATTTCCCTCACTAACAGCTATTATACCCTCTACCATGTCAACTATTCTCCACTCTTTAAACATTTGTACAGCTTACTGAAGACTTATAACAAATATAAAATATATTGGGTTGGCAGGATAGCTGTGGTAAAAATGTCACTGTTCCCTAAATTTCTACTATGTGAGAGTTTTGACCGTAGCTATCCCTTCTTACTGAATACGTACTTTGCAAAATCAAATATTGCTTTGTCTGGCAAAAGCCAAGGCCAAGGGTATCCCAATACGTACTTTTTTGGACTAAATCTTTTGATGCCCTTGGCTTACCTCACATCTTGAAATATTAATATGCGTCTCAGATAGGACTGATAGCATTGTGGCATGCCTTGCAAAATATCCCCTTGTGGGTACCTATTGTGACTTAACCTCTGAAATTCTCTAACAATTAATAATCTGATGTGGCTGCCCCCTTGCTGGCGTAAACTAGCTACTAACCCCATCACTGATATTGAATTCTGTATACATTTTTTTTATCCTAAATGATTTGCTAAATTATATCTCTGCCTGAATAAACCCTTGAGCAATAGAAGAGTACTGGACTCCTCTACTGTAAGGCCAAAACAGATGCCTGATCTACCAAAGCTGTAGTTACATCATTTTAATCTAGATTATCTGGAAAGCGAAGGGTCAATATCAGGTTCACACAAGGAAATATGATTTGGAAACTCTTCCTCAGCATTAGCTATGTAATCTGCTTTGTGGAATTTGCTATCTAATTCCTCAAGCTGCTGCCTTTGCTATGGCAACACCAACCCTTTTGCCAAGTGTCACTATTAATTTCCACAGGCTTGTGTATCAAAGGTATTAACAGGTATATCAACAAAATTATTATTTAAAAGCTTTTGAACCTTTCAAACCTTTTGCTTGAGACAACAAATGTAAATTTTTCCTTAGTAAAAATACTATACAAAGAAGAGCTCGGGGAAAAAAAACAGTAAATGTGTGAATGTATCTGGATTTAATTTTTAGAAACAATGTTCCCTATCTTAAGAGCCATAGCATACAAAGAACTAAATTTGTTGCACATAACCTGTTTTTGCTGTTCTCTCAGAAAGAATGCAAATTAGATTTCTGATAACGATGGAAAACATGCCAATGCTGGATTCTGAGATAAAAGTTATAGACATAAAAATAAACTAATGTAGATACATAAGAATATCTAACAAGCAGCAGGTGGCCTGTCAGACCGATGCAGCTTGATCGCTACTCTCCCAGACAGAGCAGGGCTCCTTAGCTGTAGGTTAGTGGCGCATGACAGGATGTTTTAGTGGCATGGGGCATTCTTACACTAATATAACAAGTAGGGTATTGAAAACCTGTCATTTTGGTGCACCCTAAGTTGATGAGTACAATTTTGTAGAGTTCAACTGGGCTTTAATTTTCATACTATTTCAAATTCATTTGTGTGGATGCCTGAATAACAACTTCAGCAAAAATTGGAGGGTGAGGATGAGAGAGCCCGATGGAGAGGGTGCAATAATCCTGTCTTATTTTGAGTAGAGCCCTATGATCAATCTTTTACAGGCGGATGACACCGGTGAAGGGCGCTTCAGCTTTGCCGCCTATGGAATGGGCCCTGCATGTCTCCAGGCCAAAGATGGGATCACCGTAAAGGGGAACAACAACAACAACCCCACCAGCAATGCACCCCCTGCCGAAAGATCTGCAGACGAGATGCGCAAGCTCTTTATCAGCCGGGCCAAATATATCGACAAGGTGTCCAGGATCGGCTTTCCTTTGGTTTTTCTTTTATTCAACATTTTCTACTGGATCATCTACAAGATTGTGCGTAGTGAGGATGTTCACAAGCAGTGAAGGGGAAGCAGGCTGGGGGAGGGAAATGAACAAATTAAAGTTGAGTATTTTGGGGGGAAAAAACAACAAAAAACTTAAGTTTTGGATGGAAGTTGAAGGTTGAAGAGCAAGCAAAAGAAGGGAGTGAAGAAATGTGATCAATGGAAATATGCAAGAGTGGGACTTTCTCTGTGCTTAGCATATGTGTACCCCATGCATTTTGCTTCTATATGTCGGGGACACAAATGTTACTAATTTGTTTAGAAATCATAACATTTCATAGGGAAAGAATTACGCCAGAAGGACAGGTTACTACAAAGCAGAGGTAATATTGCAAAACGAAACACACGAGATAACATAAAAAAGCAGGTTTTATGGAAATGGGGACAAAAAGCATCGTCTTCAGAAACACAAAACAAAAAAGTTATCTTCAAAAAAAAACCTCTGTATCAATTTTGTGCAATAGCAATGCAGAAATGCATGATTTCAAGAATGTGGCAATATATCTACATATATCTAAGAAGTGGGATCTCTCAAATTCATAAAAGGGGGTTCGATGATGTACATAGGCCTTAAGTATTCAGGGGAATGGGATAGGGGTTGCTGGTCCAGAATGGAACCAGAGTGCTGCTGGTAAAATCCAGAGAAGTGCCAGGGGGTACAAATATGTAAAATATGCAACATATAGTCATGCCTAAGTATATTCTAAGATGCACATAAAATAAGGTTAGTATTTTAAAGATTTAATTTGCTTACAGCTTACAAACTGGGCTCTGTGAGCCGAGGTTTATGGAAATGAATAGATGTACAGAAGTTGTGGGATTTATTTTAGAATCCTGATATTTATGAAACTGAGGTTGTATGCTCAAAATTGCAATAAAGTAGTGAATAGCTCTTAATAAATACAGTGCTTTAGTCTTCAAATGTTAGTGTTGTTATCAAAATTTCTCAGACTGTGGTGTTTTCAATCAAAGGAAAAAAATTAAAATATGGAGATGGATAGCTAGTAGTAGTTAGCCACATTCAACTGGACTTGTATAATAATGAAGCTGCTTATGCTAGAGGCTTTGTTGGTTCTAATAGGTGTCAAAAACATACTCCAACATTTAGAAGCACACAAGTAACTTAGGGGTCTATTCACAAAGCTGCCGAGGGCAGCGGAGTGAATGACCGATCAGAAGTGAAGTGAGCCGAACACTGTTCGGCTATTCACTTCAGGCTGGTACGGCTGATTTCAGCCGTATATCGGCTGAAATCAGCCGTACATCGGCTTGCTTCGAGTGGCTTCGGATCAGCCGAACATGCTCAGCATGTTCGGCTGACCCGAAGTGCAGAAGGAGTTCGACTCAGCCGATCCAACATCTGGATCGGCACTTGATTCCGCCACCATCGGAAGTGTCAAGGCAGATGTTGATTGCCCAATAACATGATGGTAGGTATGAACGTTTGTGAAACCACCCTATTCTAATTCCAAATCCAATTCTATGGTGTGAGGAAGTCTTGGGCATGTGGAAGTAATTTGAGTTACATGAGTGAAGATGGAAATTGTTGCCAAGTCACCTGGGTAGAGATATTAGAATGGCATTATATGTGGGTGACATGTTTAGGATTTATTGTACCATTTTGATATAGATGGCCTCTTTCTCACTTCTTACAAACCAGTAGGGTTGCACAGATACCAAGTACGGTACTCGGTACAAGTACAAGTACATGTACCGATACTTTTGAGCTCCAAGACTAGACTAGAGAAAAATACAAAAATTAGGAAGCAGCTGTCATTTGTAAGGAGCACACGGAGCTCCCGGGATTTGTGCATCTCTGTTTTAATGTACGATTTTGTTTTTTAAAATATAAATAAAGGGATGCACAGATACCAGTTTTGCGAGTACGAGTACTGGTACTTGCCGAGTACTTACAAGTACGAGTACTGATACATATTTGTTTATTGTCATGTGACAGTTTTTCTAAAACAATACAGACTAATGATTTCAGGACAGTGGTGGAGCACCCGAGCCAGGTCCCAGCTGCATCCACTGCAACCCTGGTAGTTCTCATGAAAATGCCAAGTATCTGTACTGGTACTCGAAAAGTATCTGTGCATCCCTACAAACCAGTTGTCCTTTCTGTTCAAAATGTGCCCCTTGTTGTCCTTGAAAAAATGTCCCCTTTCCTTAAAGTGTAAGACTACTTTAAGGAAAAGGGACATTAGTAAGTGGCGACCTACAGAGTTTGCCCTTATGTTAGACCATCCATTTGACAACAGTTCACACTTTCAGCCATATAACTAAAAAGATTAACACCTCTCCCGGAATGAATGGCACCATGGTATTAGATTATGTAATTAGCACAAGGTGGTTTCACAAACTTTGATACTTTCCAGTATGTTCTTGGCCAATCAAAATCTGCCTTGACACAGACATGGTAATTGGAATAAAATGACTGAGTTACTAGTGTGGTTATAATTGCTAAGGATTGTTCCTGATACTCACTAGAACTGAAAAGGCTGCTGGGATAATCAGTGAAATGCCTTCAACATTACAGACCAAGTACAGTTGAATGTGACTAACTACTACTAACTTGGATAATTGAGAACCTTCATGGATATATGGTTGATGGATGTTAGAATATGGAGACCCTGTGACTAAAAATGGAAAGGTCTGCACTTGCTGCTGTAGTCAGAAGCAGAAGATAATTGTTCTGATACCACCTGCTTAAAACTCAAAAAATTACAAAGTCATAAGGGCCTGCTTTCATGGTTTGTAGTCATACTGAACATCGAGATCAACCGAGTGAGATTCTGCTCCACTTATTGATGTAATTCACTCCAAGTCCTTGAGTCCTTAAATGATTGTCAGGCTTTTTCTTTTTCTACATGCTATGAAGTAAACTGCATCAATAATGGAAATAGAATGTAGCAATGGTGAGTGTATATCAATTTCTTACATTGGGTTGATTACATCTGAGCACTAGAAGGTCTGTTATTAATTTATGGTCAGGCATTGTGAGCTTCAGAACTGGCTGCATGTTTTGTAGCTCCTATTTCCATATGAAGATTGTGTGACAAGTGTGCAGCTGATAAGTGCATCTTTGCAGTTAGATTCCAAAGGAGGGAATAAGACAACCATGTAAGTCCTTGTACTTTACAGGCATCAGTATGTGAAAAATCAATGTGTGCAGCTATCCTACAAAGTATTTGCAAAGCTTATAACAAGTTTGGGGCAGGTGTGTTAAGTCTTTAAAGCAACCTTCAGCTCCAGTGTGGAAAGGTTATACACTGATCTTAATGGGAGTTTTGCCTGTCACTTTAAACAAGCTGTTGGCAGTCTTTAGTAGGCTTCAGCACTACTTATAGCTTGCTAAAAGCCTGCTAGATGCTTGTTTAAAGTGTCAGTCAGCTCTCATATTAGGATCTGTGTTTGGACACTCTTAACATGAGCTTAGGTTTGTTTAAGGGACCGTTTCTTAATGAATAGGCTGCCAATGCACCACAATGGAGCAAAGAACACACATGACCCATTTTTAGCAACACAACACATAACAACACATGGTATGTGTGTTATACTGTGCTGAAGTGTGTTGCACTCTACCTTACAGTGCGTTGGGGCAGCAGTCACAAAAAATGGCACCACAACACACCACACAAAGAGCAGGCACATTGTAGGAATGTGCTTTAACCTCTTGCCGTCCGCCCTTAGTAAAAAAACGGACGGACGGCACTGCTGCATTTGCCGGTTGCCGTCTCCAGACGGGAATTTTTTTCTGCTCGGCAGAAAAGACCCGACCGTTGCACACACCCGTTACCGGGTGTTTCACATATAGGCGATCAGCGGGTCCATAGCCCGCCGATCACCTATATGTGATTAAGTTTTGGATTGACTTTCTTTTATTTTTTTAATAGAGTAGACAACAAAAACTTGATAATTAATAATAGGTGGTTCCATTTGCAGTGTACACTCATTTAGGAGCTGGTGTGTCAGTTAAGCTGAAATAGGCTGGTGCTAAAAGAGCTTTATTGGTTATAGTTTAAGTGTACAGATATTTGCAGTCTTCCAGATCTAGAAAATGTGTCCTTGAGATGATATTGAGATGGTTTTATATTTGAAGCTGTGGAGAATACAGGGTAGATGTGGTAATAGTGATGATATTCCTTTTCCTCGTACTTCAGTATTTTGAACAACGGATTTGATTATCAAGAGCCTTAATGGCATTTGTCTGACATATATCTCCAAAAAAGGTTATTTTATCCTATCCAACAGTACAGAGACTTTTGTTTTCAGCAAGAATCCTCTTTGCCTGTCTTCTGGTCACACACACAAATACATACAATGCAGGACCAGCGGTACACGAGGATGTCAGGGGGCCGGGAGCCGTAAATCTCTCTGATAGTGAAAAGCATTAAAAACATACTATCAGATGAAAAAAATATGTGCTAAGTTGATTTGACATTTATCAGTAGACCAATCCAGGCTCAGTATAAAGATATGGCAATGAGATGTTTTTCTTTACTACTTTACTTACACTACTGCTCATCAGTAATAGGGTAAGGTCAATGAGGTTACCAAACATCCATGTGTAGAATGTTGGGAATCCCTTTCTGAAGACCCTAACCACTAACACTGGGTATGCTGAAACCATAAAAGCAATTCAAATGTATTTCTGGAACCTGAGAAGTTATAAATGATAAGCGAGGAGACTGTATGAAACGATATCTTATGTATTATCCATTGTCAAATGTGTAAGTTCTGCTGTCTATGTAAATGTCGGATCTAAACTGGTCTTTTAACACCTTTGCTGGTGCTTTTTTTGCAAGATACTTATTATATGTACTATCATACTGTTTGTTTGTGTTTCCTACAGCATTAACATTAACAAATTTGCCTGCTCACCATTAGTTTAGGTTTTTAATCAGTTCCTTTGAGGGTTAGGTAACCAGTTAATGAATATTGTCTCAATACAGAAAAGGTTGTATCTGAAAAAAACCGAATGGCCGCTGACAGTGTGCAACATAAATTGGCAAAGTACAAGAACAAACATTTTTGCAAGATTGTCAGTCTGTGTTTATAGCAATTGTACAAAAGAAAGAAATCATTATTTTAACATTTCTGTGCATAGTCTAACACTGGGTTAGCACTGTTTATAGGAAGGTCAGTCCTTAAACATGCTTTCCATTAGCATCTCCTAAAACTGCATAGCATGGTAGGTTTTATAGGTATTAGTTACAGTACATAGTAATGTTGAACATAGACACATGTCCATCGAGTTCAACCAAAAAACAAAAATTAAACACTTGCATTCTCAGAACCTTAAACCCACAGTTGATGCAGAGAAAGGGGCAAAACCCTTATAAAACATGGTCCAATTTGGTCCAACAGGGAAAAATTCCTTTCTGATCCCCCAAAGGCAATCAGATACTCCCTAGATCAACAATGTAGCATGTTGTCTCTTATAATTATTATTAGCCATTAATATTTTTGTGCATTTAGAAACCTGCATTTTGAAGCAATGTAGAGTTGACTAGAAACCACTCCTGTCGTAGTCTATTCCATGTTTTACAGCTTTGCTTGTAATTAAACCTTTCTGAAGGTAAACCTCTTTTTTTCCAGGTGCAAACAGTGCTCCTTTGTCATTTACAGAGACCCTAACCCACTTGAGTACTAGGCTGCATATCCACCTTCATTACCTGATCACTTTTCAGTGTAATAGTTGTTTTTTTTAAATATTTTGTTTACGATATAAAGAAAAAAAAATTGGGTTTTCATACCCTTCAATTATTTGCCTTTAAAAACGATCCCAAAACCATTGGTGGTCAGTGGCACTTTAATGCCCCCCCAACAAACCTTAAAAAAAGGCCATTATTATTAATGGTCATTGGCATTTTAACACCCCCCGCCACAAGTAATTAAAAAAATAATTGCACAATTAGTGGTGCACTTTAAACTCCTGCCCCTAACGTAAAAATACAATCCCATCATCATTGGTTGTCAGTGGCACTTTAAGGCTCATTACCTTCAGTCTGCCGATTTAATTTTTCCTGCCTGAGTTTACAAACATTCAGCCGATTCACATGGGAGAAAGTGGAGCTTTCTTGGTCGTGAATGAGCTGAATCTGTGCAAACACATTCACATGTTTACACTTGTGATGGCTCTGATTGGTTCCGATTGATTACAAAGTACAGAGCCAATCGGATTGGCTTTGTGCATCATGACTGTGATCTGAGCTGTCCATTGACAGCTCATATCACAGCTATTTATAGTCGTACAGGTCAGTGTGGTCACCTGAGTGTGTTTTCTAAAACGTGTCTCCAAACGGCACTCCACTGCGCCTTTTGTTTTACAATACGAGAATATGGAGATGTGTAAAGGGAGCAACTTTGCACTAAGTTTGCTATATGGATCCTTTATCTATTTTTTACAAGGTGATCATAATAAAATCAGTTCAGTTAATATTTCTTCATAACTGAGGTCTTTCGTGTCCTTTAATAATTTAGTTGCCTTCTCTGCACTCTCTTCAGTTCCATAATACCTTTTTGTGTGAACTCTTCCCCATTAATATGTTCTATTGTTGCATTCCTCATGAAACAATTCAGCCATAATAAAAAATAGACCAATGTTTCAATTACAGAGGCAGTATGCAATGTTTTCATGTATGGCAGGTAGGATCATATTTTATATGCCAATTCTGCCATCTAGTGTTAACCAAGTGTACTGCATTCAGTCAGCTTGTTTGCTTCATTGAAATATTACTTTTATTATGTATAGCATTAAACGCATCTTAAAATCCATGCTGCTGCTGGTTTGGCCAATCTTCCTCGAAGACCTGATTAGTAGGGATTTGTGTTAATTTTTCTTCTCTCCTCTAACATTTTTTAATAATTAAAAAAATATATATTTTTAAAAAATATTTTTCTTGTATATGAGCCTAGAATAGCAGATGTTACAGCTGATAGTCCCATGCACACACCTTACCCTGCTGACACCAACCAGATGGTTTTTAATGTCAGGCTATTATATCAGAAGACGGGGCCCTAAAATAAGCACAATGTTGTTTTAGTTATATAGCTGCAGTAAGCAGAGCACTGCTGTTAAAATACACAGTATTTTAGACTTATTTTAAAGCCAAAGTCCAATATGTAATAAACAGAACACAGAGTCGCTAAAAAGATCTGATTGGCTAATTAGGTTACTGCACATGGCAGCTCTCTGCACCTTGGTTGTCTGTAAAATATTATATAGAAAGGTATATTATAGTAGATACATTTTTAATATGTCAGATCTCACATTTTCTGATCTCATCTACCCATTTCTAACCTGTCTTTAGTTCATTTCAAAGTGTCTTTATGCATAACCCATTCCCATTACTGTCCGATACCTCAAAGGGTCTATCCAAAACTGTTGTTCTAGCTATTGGCAGAAAGCAGTGGGATGAATCACTCAAGGCCCTCCTATATCTCTTAAGAGAGTTTCAAACTGAATTATACAGTTCTGCCTTAACCCGCCATTTAGCCCCACTGCTCCTGCTGCTTTCTTTGTCCAATGAAAGAATGAGATTCTATTGATCTCTGCAGGTGTGTTCAGAGAGTCAGAAATGTAGATAGAAGTCAAAGTTGAGTTATCTAATAAAAGCCAGACCCCATTACATAGGCCAGGCAGATCTTATCTAGGCTAGTGTTATGCCAAGTAAAGGAGCGGAGAATTGAAACCTGAACCTGCCCACTTCTATAAAAGCCAAGATCTCAGTTGAGGGTGGGCTAACCATGTTCTATTGCTCATTATATCTGTAACTCCCTGGCCTTCCAAAATCATATCTGCTGGCAGAGTTGCTAAGAGAATTGTGACTGCACTTATAGCACTTTCAACTATTTATAAGCATTGTTAAATGTCTTGCATGTGTGCTTTCCTCACTTTATGTGTCTTTAATTAATGTAATATAAGCTTTATGCAACTAAAGATCTCATTGTTAGTATTTTCAAAGTGTGGCTATTCCCAGCCTATGACAACTTATGAACCGAGTGATATATTTATACATTTACAAGCATATAGGTAAAAAAATCCAAAACCCTGAGGGGAGTTGCATTGAGTAGGCATTTTTGCAATTACAAATGTAAGCTGTTGTCTAACTGTCCGTGCCAAGTACAAATGGCATCTACATTTTGCGGAGATACTAACTGAAAGTATAACGTGTGAGGAAATGGTATAAAGACATACAGCAGAGAACATAAATGTACAGAAACCTATAGCTAAGAAATAAGCCATGAAAGAACACAATAATGACATTTGCCACCTGTAAGCAGGACTGATGTAGGAGTAGGAGATCAAGTAGGAGAGACAGCAAGGGACAAAGACCCCTGAGTCCGAGGTCACTTATATGGAGGTGCTGCCCTGCAACTAAATATGTCAGTCCTAGACAATGACAGTACTGCATCCATTTAGAAAAAAATACACTCAAAATATGGCTGCAAGAGTCTGCAACTGCCGATAGTCTCTGTGTGCAAGTTGCCGGTACAAGAGGACAGGAAATGTCCTCAATAGTGGACTCCAGCAGCCACTTTGTGGAAATTTGTTTCCTAATTTGACATAACACTTTATAAGATGTAGTGACTGTTGACTGGCCAGCAAACACTATGAATGGCATTTGCTTCATCCTTATAGGGGCCATTTATAGGGGTGTGCAGGAGACTGTGTCACTTAATGGGTCAAAGGGGGTCTAGAAAGAGTTAGAAGTCACAGTTAGAAGTCCTTGTGGTTGTACTTATTGTCCTTCTGCCACTTGCCTTTGAACCTATCTACATTGGGGCTTCTGTATATTTTCATTGTATCTACTGACAATTCTTTTCATGCTTTCTTACCTGTCCCACGGACTCTTTTATGGCATGCCAATATCTAAAACATGGCATGCCAATATCTAAGACATGGACCCCCTCCAATGGTGACCGAGACACACAGTAGCTTTAAGTCCTTGTTTAAAATTACCATTCTTGCTGTATTGCCTGGTAACAGTGCCTTGAGTGAGCATAGTATTGTACAGGCCAGTAAATGGAATATGTATTCAAACTCTGAACCAGAACTATCCTATTCCATTGACAACATGCATATGCCACCTCCTCCAGCAGTACACATCTCAAGCCCTTGACTGTGTGCCTGTGCCTATATAAAAGTCAAAAATATGGTGTTCAACTAACAGAGGTTTAAGGAAGATATGAGACATGCACAACAATAATCCTAACAGGAATGTTAATATACTCTATCCAAAACTAAAAAAAAAAAAAGTTTTTGCCTCTATACACACTTAAATTCAATTCAATTCAGATTTATTTGTCACATACATAATCGTACAAGTATGACATGCAGTGAACTTGGGGGGAAGATGTTGAATTGATGCACCCCACAGAATAAATGACATTGTGTCCATTGTTAGGTATAGGCTTAATTCATTGATATAAATTACAAAATGGATTCCTCTACTGTTTATAGACAAATGTGTTTTATTTAGTCCAACCAAAACTGATTCATCCATTTGGGGGTTTCAAGAACAAGATTTTTGTACAGATGCCTCACTCCATCCAGCTAGTAGTTATAAGGAGATCATATCCCCATCACTAGATTCTCTGCTTTCTGCAGTGGGAGCAAGAATGAGAAATGGAATCTTTGTGAAGTCCTTGAGAGGAATAGGAAGTGATCAGGTAATACCGGCCACCAGTATCAACCCTTTATTAAAGCATCACAGTTAGGTAAACTGGTCCTTTACAAACTACTAGCAGCAGTTGATGAAAAAAGGCAAAGTGTTACATTCTTCTTAGTAAACCACTCATATTTTGCAAACATTGGCATCTGAAAGCTTAGGGGTCTATTTATAAACAAATTTGTCTGGCTTATTAGTCCAGGAGATGGCAGGTGCATTTGTTCCGTGTGAATTAACCAGCTGTTGTGAGAATGGGGCAAAAAGGAATGTTTTCAATGTATTTTCTCTTCTGATCGAGTATTCTTAAATAGGTTTCTTCATAAAGAACAGAGTAAATCTGGGAAATACTGCATTATGGCCACTAGATGGAGCTGAGGATTATAGGAATAATGCTTGATAGTACCGAGATTTCTCTGTTTTTTAGAAATGAACCTACTGAAGAACATGTGCTGGACGAATAAGCTGTGAAGTTTATTTCATAAATAGACTCTTTAATGTTTTATTAAACATTACGACAAAAGCCCACTTTTAAAAAAAAAGCCTTGCTGCAAAACAAAAGCAGTTTAACTTAAAATAAAGACCCTTTCGACATAAAATACTAAACACTATACCCCTCTAAAACAAAAGCCTATTTTTTTTAATTTTTTTTAAAGGAAAGCAAAAACGAAATGTTTGCTCTGGACTGGATGTCTAGCTAAAAGTAACCACTGAGCTCAAATAAACCACAAAAGGCAAAAATTATACCCAATAATAATAGAAGGAAACAGAAAATGTGTTGATTGGCCAAAGAGCTAGCAATCAGATTTAAAGTACAGTTTTCTAACGAACCATCATTTTCCCCTGTCCAGTTTGTCAGCTTTCCCTTTCATTTCTCTACAGCAAGTCCCAATACAATGACAGAATAGTTTCCCCCACTCCTTCCCTTTTACAGTAGAGGGAACCGGCGTATCCCTTATTGGCCCTTCTAAGCCTGCTGGCCATAGTTCAAAGGCCATGCAGCGCATGATGGTTTAAAAAAATCCTCCTGTGCGAATCTACACATAAATTCACTGAGATCACATAACTCAAACCACAAGATTAGCCTCAAACCCATGGTATCGAAAAACCGTTCCCTAGTGGTGTGCAGGAAACTGTTTACAGCAAAGATGGATGCAAACACCGGAGCAGGCCATGCTACTGGAATCACGGTTTATCTTCAGAAAAGATGAGCCATCATATTGGTGACTTTTATAGTCTGCAGGGATTGGTACAAATGTATTATTAGTGTCCATGCAGCTATACTTTGTGTATTTTGGAATATTTTGCTAACACAGAGAATTACTTTAACAGTTTGCACATGACTTGTGATTATATTGGCTGTCCCTCTAGGACTTATTTTAATTTACTTTCTGGATTATACAAGGCCGTTGGGCTAGAATAGCATATTATGTTTTGAAGCTGTTACAAGGCCTTCATACTAATTAATTTTGGGACATTCACTGCAAATAAACAATTTCTTCCTCTTTTCTTTTCTCCAGTTAAATGTTCTTTTTTTTAAAGTATAAGAGATACTGTATTATACTTACTTGTGTACAGTCCATGTACCCATCGCACTCCTGACCGCATATCCATTAGAATAACATGAGTGCTCGGTAGTCGACGGACACCGCCTGATCTTTACTCACCTAAAGAACTGTAGTGCCTAGAAAAACCTATTCATTTGACACACTTCTGACAGCATTTGTTGCCTGGTGCCAAGCCAAGCACTGTGGCCCCTTCCACCAGCCCCTGTGCCACTACTAGGTCTGGCAGTGACAGGGGAACTGGCAGAAGCTCAGTGGGGGACCAAGCATCCAACACTCCCAGAAGTGTGTCAGATGAAGGTGGAAACTGGGCATTGCAGCTCCTGAAGAGAATGAAGAGCAGCGCCACAGGCAATTAGAAAGGTAAATATAATAAAGCTGCTTTACAGGGGAGTCTTTCCTTCTACACTTTAATTTCACAACAGTGTCCTTTTAAATAAACAAAAATGCTGGATCATTTCAATATGATAAAACAATAAGTGCAAGTCAGATTCCTTTTTGATACCTTTCTTGCCATTTTTTTTATAAATCATAGCTGGACTTTAAAGCCCCATTGAACTTTCAGTTTAAATCAACTAAATATGTTCCAGGGTTATCAAAACAAAAGATGTGCAAAGTGTTACAGTTCATTTTCTTTATAAAGCAGCCATGACCTGAGTTGAAATGCCTATTCCCTGCCAGCATGCTTGAGAGACGGACCCATGCTCTTTGTGTGAAGCAGAGATCTGTCTACTTACATGGCCCTGCTGAGTCAGAGCTAGGGCTAGCCAATTCAGCAGCAAGCATGAGCTTTGTCAAATGCATAGTAATAGGTCTGACTTCGAAGGGGTCGTTAGACCTTTGCACAGATACCACTGCTTCCACACAGAGATCAAATGTCCTTCTCTTTTCAGTTCAAGCTGTGGCTGCTTTCGAAAGAAAGCAAACTAAGATTTTGCAGACCTTTTGCTATAATATACTTGGGATGTATTTCACTGAAAGTTCATTTGGGCTTTAACTTACCAGTGTAAAAAACAAGTAGTCTGTAAACCACTGACCTTTCTACTCTTTTCTGGAAACTTTTAATTGTTTGCCTTGTATTGCCTCTTTATGTTGTAAACTCCTGGCACACACTCATGAATACAACGTTCAGTAAAATCTTGTTGGTTAAAAAGGAAAAAGCATGCTCAAGTTATCCCTCCTCCTCCTCCTTTCAAAATACTGAAGTATCCAGAGACTGGAATCCTTGCTTAGAGCTTGTCCCATCCCTCAGACATTGATGTATTTTCAAAGCTAAGAATTGTAATGTAATAGGAACGAATGCAAAGTATAGGGAATGGGGAGAATGATGAGGACTTATTTCTATTAAGATGTCTGTATTATCTTTGTCAGCGGCACAAAGTGCTTCCATATCCTGCAGCTCGATGAAAAAGAAAAAAGAAAAAAAACGCAAATTGCTTTCTTTATGCAATTATTTTATAAAATGGCAGAACAAAGATAGTACATGAGTTCGTAGCAAACACTTATAATCTCTTGCATGACAAAGCAAAAGTTACACTTTTTTTTCTTTGCCTTGTAAAGCAAGAAAAGAAAAAAAGACTTTGAACATGGAATGTAACATTTGGTGTAAATGTACATATGGATAAACAATATATTTATTATTCCATGTACCATCCATCGCAGTTCCAACTGAAAATAAAGTTTTCTGAAATTTTTGTGTTTTTTTCACTTAATCCTAACTTGATTTCAGATTGAGGATACAATGCTGAACATCTGTCAGTAAGTCTCCTGGTTGCTCAAGTTGGTTTAGAATTGTGTTTTTTGTTAGTTTTGGATGGAGTGGAGAGGGATCAGAACCCCCGTTAGGTCTTTATTGACATCTCTCCCACTAGATCAGTGGTTCTCAACCTTTGCCAAGTTGTGGTGACCCCCCCCCCAACAGAGCGCTGGACTGCAGAATTAGTAAGGTGCTGGACTTGGGACTAAAAATAGAAGCACACTCACAAGAATACAAACCCTCAGCACTGCTTAGATGCCCACCTCCTGCAGAGCTCACATGGTATGGGAGGCAGGAGGACAGCAGCGGCTGTGAATAGAAAAGCCCTGCTGTAAACACTCCCGGCCACTAGATGTCGCTGCAGCGGCCAGGGAGTGTGTATATTCACAGCCTCTGCTGTCCTCCCGCTGACTGACACTGCTGCACTAGGAGGAGGCTGAGGAGCCTCTCACCTAGCGCAGCAGAAGTGGATCCTGCGACCCCCTCAACAGTGAGTTGCGACCCTCTTATGGGTCACGACTAGGGATGCACCGATACCACTTTTTTGGGTCTGAGTACGAGTACCGATACTTTTTTTTAAGTACTCGCCGATACCAATTAGCGATACTTTTTCTTAAAGGGGCAGATATAACTTTTTTTTATGCCATCCTGTGCCCAGCCCACACCTGTAGTGTGGCACAGTTATATCTAATTCTGCATACCTGGCTGTATATTATACATTAAAAAATGTAATATACAGCCAGGTATGCAGAAATAAATATAACTGTTCCACACTATATGTATGCATTATGCACTAGTGTTCGGGCCTTGACATGTGCTCAGCCTCATCCATGATTTGCCTCATCCAAATAGAATAGCAAGCAGTAGTGCATTTTTTTTTAATTTATAAACCTACAGCAGGCAAATATAACTTTTGAGGCCATCCTGTGCCCACCCCCCATTCTGTGCCCAGCCCCAGCAGTGCTGCTAACCTCCTTCTCCGTCTGCTTCATCCCCTTGTGTCACAGCCTAGTCATCTGTCAATGCCGGCCTCTTCTCACGCTGATTGGCCGATTGGATGATTGACAGGCTTCCCCACCAATCACGAGTGAGGACAGAGGAATTGAAGGCGGAGTCTGGTTTCGGCCGTTCGCCCGTGGAGAAGGAGTTCGCGGCCATCTTGCATGAATGCAGACGCGGTCCTGTGTGCGGCGGTGGAAGATGGCGGACACAGGTACTCGTTTTAAACATCAGAGCATTTGCACGAGTACCCATGCAAATACTCGGTATCGCGGCCGATACCGATGCTTGTATCGGTGCATCCCTAGTCACGACCCACAGGTTGAGAACCGCTGCACTAGATAGATTCACCCTCTGTATTTGTCCTGGACATCAAGCCTAAAAGGGGAGGCAGGAGATGTCATTAGAAAAATAATAAAGGGAAATCTTCTAATGGGGATACCTTTTCCAGTGACAGCTGTCTTTGAGATGCCTCAGGTTCACAACACTTTGTATTTACTTTGGAGGTATTTCTTCTCAAGTCCTGTCCCATAGACACAAGAAGTGAAGGGACATCTCCTCAACAGGACAGAGATGGCACAAATAATTTAATTGGCTTGATATATCCAGTTCTTAAAGAGTAATAAACACTATGGGCGCAAACTGTTGGCGCTATATAAATACTATGTAATAATAATCATTTATATACTAAATGGGGAAAGTGGCTTCCATGATCCTTTTCTGCAGCATGCTGCCAGGGGAGTTTTTTCTGCTCAGGGTGTGGCTGCTTTCCAAAGAAAACAAACTGGAAGACTTT
Organism: Nanorana parkeri; assembly: GCF_000935625.1. Lineage (NCBI taxonomy): Eukaryota > Metazoa > Chordata > Amphibia > Anura > Dicroglossidae > Nanorana > Nanorana parkeri. The sequence goes on from NW_017306471.1 coordinate 186,889, forward strand.
TGTTTTGATGGACCTGGAATGTAGGTAATAACTTAATATGCTTTAATAACATATTGGGAAATGCAAGTAGTGAGAAACAACTGACATTTCTACTAGAGGTGCACCGAAATGGAAATTTTTAAACCGAAATAAAAAAAAATGTCAGGCCGAAACCGATGCCGAAAATGTTTTTATATATCTCCTGTTATCAATGAACAGGAATCCTCCATGAGTGTTCCTGTTCATTGAGAACAGTGTGTTTACTATAACTACAATCATGAATGAAGAGGAGGTGATGTAGTTCACTTCCCATTCATTCATAATTGAGGATATAGGAAACATGCCATGTCCTCAATTATGTACAGTGATCGCTGAGTGTTTGCTCTCACTCTCCTCTGACAAGCTGTCACAGGAGGCTGAGCAAGCGGTGCAGGGAGGAGAGCTCAGCCTCCTGTGACAGCGCAGGCTGTCTCCGCCCCCACACCGCTCTGCCGGACTGTGATAGGCGGCTGAGCGGTGTGGGGAGCTCTCCTCCCCGCTGCGACACGGAGCAGCGCCCAGCAGAGAGGAAAGAAAGCACAGATGCGCCGATGTATCGGCAGGAAAATTGCACTTTTTGGCATTTAGCCGGCATTTAGGCCGATATATCGGTGCATCCCTACTATATATGTACTCACAAGGAGAGCAAGGATATAAGCAGCAATTGATATAGCCTAGCTCTAAAGAAGGGGGTGTGCCCCGAAAACGCATTTAGCTGTGTCTGTGATTCTGTGAAAGGATCCTCTGAACTGTCCTCTGATTTACGTCCTGTTTAGGACAGTCTCTAAGGACATATATCAATTACTGCATATATCCTTGCTCTCCTTGTGAGTACATATATAGTTTTGTATATGTTTTAACTGATTAAAAGGTTTCATTGCAACAAGAAAGGCGCCCGGTGTTTGTTTTCTTATATTTTATGCAGTGCACGGTATCCTTTGTCTGAAACAGGGCAGACATTCCTGGATTGCAAAAAGTATCGTCCTCTGATCCTAAAAAGGGGTTTTCTTAGCACTGGTCTATTGTGTGTTTTGAAACTATAAGTATGGAGGCTTAGAAATTGATCATGCGATTTTTAAAGGGACCAGCAAACTAGCAGCTCACCCTGATGTTCCTCTTCAGCAGAGATCATGTGACTATTGCAGAAGCACTGGAATTTCTGGCAGCTATAAAAACCCACAACACAATCTGCAGTTACGTATTCATACTGTGCTGACAGTGAACATGCTGACTTGGGGAAAAATCAGTGACTTCAACAGTATGCTGTTATCCATTCCTTGTCCGCACAGCAGGCTGGGGTGATGGTGTAAAGGTCCTGTGGTAATGACCATCTATTGCAGAGATGCCCACATGGTGGTGGGTAATCCTGGTGTGGTAGGCCAGGAATGAAGTCCCGATGACATAAGATCTTGATAAAATTGTAAATATTTGTATTTTGAAAACACCAAAAATGCATTTCATGACTTCAGGTCACTTCTTTAGGTAAATGATGTGCCTGTAGACATTTGTGCAGCTTTAAAACTACAAATAAATACAACATTATCAATAGCTTGTGTCATCGGGACTTTATAGCTGGCACAACACACTAAGATTACCCACCACCATACAGACGCCTCTGCGACAGACCATCATTACCTTTTTTTTTTACCCCCGTTTCTTTTTTGTTTGTTCCTACCATGCAAATGTCCATCCCATGACCTTTGAAATTGGTTCCACCGGAGCATCAAGAGTGATCTTATTACTCTGCGTGGAGGCAGACATATTTTTCACAAACACATCCTTCATGTTGCAAATAAGCTTGCTCACTGGCAACCTAGACAATGCAAGTGTTAACAATGTAACTTTATACATTTTTTTCATGGAATGCACATTATCCTCAACTACTTCACCATAAGGCTTTTTTCACACTGATAAGAGCCGGCCCGTACAAATCCATGCGACGTGCAGGGCCAGATCGGGCCGCTCCTGGGAAGGACAGGTGCTGGATGTGATTTATACGCAGCAGCCTGTTCTTCTCTATGGGAGTATGCGGCCGTACTCTCATCCAAACTGCACATCTGTGCGGGTGTCCATACTTGTACTCAGACAGGATGGATCCTGTCTACGTCCGAGCAGACACCCACATTCGCACCGATGTGCAGTTCGGGTGAGCATACGGCAGCGCACTCCCATAGAGAAGAACAGGCTACTGCGTACAAATCTCACGCAGCACCAGTCCTTCCTAGGAGCGGCCGATATGGACGTGCACTCAGTACGGATCTGTATGGGCCGGCTTTTATCAGTGTGAATGAGGCCTAAGGGCTCTCCCACCTTCTCTTCTTCTGATTTTTTTTTTCTTGTGGACACTCCTTCAGGAGCATGCCTGTCCACATCAAGAACACCACACCCCCTATGCAGACATGGCTGTACTGTCTGGCAGGGATGGCTGTATCACAAGCATAGCTGCTATGAATTTAAATTCCTTTGACAGGTAAAATCAAGAGTTGGAAGTTTCATCTGGGATAGAAAAACTCAGACTTGAGCTACTGTATGTGTAGGACTAGACTCAGACACTCCAAGGGATAAGTGAGGTCCATCCCTGATGTCTGGACAGTCACGGCTACAATGTTCAACAGAACCTGTGCAGACTATTCCCTCTACACGAGGTTGTCTAAGTATCCCATAATAGGCATGCCCTGCATGGTAAACACCGAGCTGCAGATGAAAGGCTGAATGGCAGGGGACCCACACAAAGTGTAGCAAATACTGGTGCACTGGAAAAATTGAGACATATAGGTATGTGTCCTTTATGGCCACAGGTGAAGTGAGACAATGACAGACCTGGTGGATTCCATTTGGAATGAGGCTTTGGAAGACTGAGCTCTATCCCTTGTGAGTGAACTCGGAGCCAAGCTTCTGTTTGTACTTGTAGTCAGGGCTGGATTTCCCACAAGGCTAACCAAGGCCCAGCCTTGGGGCAGCAGGGAGTAGAGGGGAAGCAGGGGTGTGAAATTCCTATCTCCCGATGCCCGGCACATGCACTTCCGGGCACCTGGTGGGAGGGGGCGGTTAGGGGGGCGCATTGAGGAACCTGGCCTTGGGGCACCAGAGAGAGTAAATCCGGCCCTGCTTGCAGGAGTGGAGTAATGAAAAGGACTTTTCTTATCCTTCAGCGAGGGAAGAGCCTTCCCAGACTGTGCCTTACTGGAAAGAAGAGGAATAAAAGTTTGTCCTATTGGTGGGGCTGGCCAATTAGGATTTGAAAGAATTGGTATAGGTGATCTGACCACCTGACAGGCAGCTTCTACATTACAGAGGCTCTCCACTGTCCCCTTGGTTTGTGGTATCAGATTGAGGATTGAAGCACCATACTCTAATAGTCCAGGTATACCTTTATTCAATATAAGGTTGAGGGGGCAGTAGAGAAATAGTCAATGTGTTTTAAGAGCTCATACAATTACCACCTTTATCAGTGCTTACTAACGGAGAACATGTATCAGGACAGTAATGGCTTTACATTGGATACCATTTTGTGAGAATGCATAGAGCTCTTCAGCAGCTGATTTGGCAGAACACTGCAGGACCACAGAGGGCAGACCACTTTTTAATAAGTTCTTTGAAAAATGCTAATAAGTGCTTTGGGGAGAAACCATCATGTAAGGGTGTTTGCAATCTTTATAGAGGAATACTTGGTGCACTGGTTGGTTTTGGCAGTCTTACAGGCATTAAATGACCCCTTGCTCATAGAAGAAACAGGCTGATCCTCTAGTTTCAAAGTGGTGCTCACCAATCTCTTAACTTGGGAGTAATTGCAAAAGACGTGCTCCTCAATGGTAAGCTCTTATGGTAAGGACTAGAGTGATGCAGAATCAGAGCCTACGGGCTGAGAGGCAACTAAAGCTGCAGGTAGATCAGAAATAGAATCTTTGGGGTAAGGCTTGCTTATGGCCTCTGAGCTCAGAGTCGGCAAATAACTAAGTGATTTGGGCCATAAAGTTAGGCATCACTATAGTGGAAAAAATACCTCCTGCAAAAGGGCAGAGGAGGCAGCCACTCCTAAAGGAGCAAGGAAAAATGCAGAAGATGGTTTAGACTCTCGGAGCAGAGGACATGATTCCAGGCTGCAAATGCAGGCTGTCAGTGTGTGCACTGCAAACAGCACCAGAGCCATTAGTGGAGTGCTGGAGGCAACTGCTACAATGGGCCTCTCCTCCTGTGTCTAGAATCAAATAGGCTAAAAGCTCAGGAGGTAAGGCCTCAGGGTACTTACAAAACCCAACTGCTAGTAGCAGTAGTCACTGTAGGCAAGCAGCCGGAACAGACCAAAGAACGGAGTTGAATGTGGTTCTTTGCAATGCAGAAATAGAACTGGGGATGTTTCCCTCAAGCTAAATGGTGGGACATTGTGGAGCATGTACACATCACTATACCCAGATGATGTCAGCTTCCAGTCTTTTGGCATTAACACCTTCCACAGTAGGAACCAGCAGAAAGCGTGAATTGTGTAGACTCTCAGTGAATTGAATAGATGAGGTAGCTCCTAGTGCTCTGTCCAATTGGATTGAATCATCACAGACAGGGTAACCGCTAAGGCAATGCCAATGGCTCTGGACCTGGAAAGCACTTTGTGGCAAACTTGTCAGCGGAACCGAGTCTGGAAAAGTAGACTAGCCCCAGAATGTTCAGGCATGGCACGTAAAAACCTAGGGTAAGGCTAGACCATGCAGGGTAGCCAGGCCTGGATCCCCCACAAGGCCACCGAGGCCAGGCCTCGGGGTGGCAGGGCGCCAAGGGGAGGCAGCGGCGTGGAGTCCCCCGACGCCCGGAACATATAGTTTTGAGAAGGCGGGACTAAATGTTGTGTGGGGAAGCCGCTCGCTCATTAACAAGTGATCGCGGCGATGTCGCCGCTATCACTTGTAAAATGTGTGCCGCCGTCCGGTCCCCCCCTCCCTCTCTCCGCTGGCTCTGTCTTCAGGACTCCGTCCTCCCCCCCGGCCGCCGAGTCTGTCTCCTGTCCCTGCCGCCGATGTACACAGTGAGAGGGGAGAGCTGTGCTGTGCCGTGCTGTGCTCTTCCCGTCTCAGCTGTGACAGGAGTTCCAGCACAGTGCTGTGCTAGAGCCCCTGTATTGGAACTCCCATCACAGCTGTGACAGGAGTTCTAGCTGTGCTGTGCTAGAACTCCTGTATCGGAGGTGACAGGGTCAATAAAGAGAACCTGTCACCTCCGAATGCTATTACTCAGGGGATTGTTTTCTCCTGTGTGATAGCAATAAAGTCAAGTGGAAAAAAAATTGATAGCCGGGTCATTGGGATCGTTGGACGTTATATAGGCTGCCAAATTGCTATCACACAGGGGTTTGTTTTCTCCTGTGTGATAGCAATAAAGTTAAGTGAAAAAAAAACTTGATAAAAAAATATAAAAATTAAAAAAATAAGAATTAAATGAAAAAAATAAAGTCATTAAAAAGTAAAAAATAAGAAAAATAATATTAAAAAATAAGAAAATAATTATAAAAAATAAACAATAATAAGAAGCCCCTGTATTGGAGGTGACAGGGTCAATAAAGAGAACCTGTCACCTCCGAATGCTATTACTCAGGGGATTGTTTTCTCCTGTGTGATAGCAATAAAGTCAAGTGGAAAAAAAATTGATAGCCGGGTCATTGGGATCGTTGGACGTTATATAGGCTGCCAAGGTGGTTTCGTGTATTGCAATTGCCTCATGTTGTGCATGCCTATGCCTCCTATTTAGGTCTCGAGTTACAACTTGTGTCAAGATGTGCTCGCTGGGCAGGAGCTCCACTTCCATTTCGTACTATGTCGAGTTGGGGACACTGTAGCCCTTACGATACGAGTGTGTTGGTTTCTAGCTTCTAGCTTCCAGTTTCTAGTTCGTAGACCCAAGGGTCAATGTTTTGATGTTATTCATTGTTATTCCTTCTCAGGTATGCAAATGTTTCCTCTACACCCGTGTGCCGGGTTTTATACCGTTGTATTTATTGCCATTCTCTGTTGATTTGGGGGGGAGGTTCGGTTGGCGGGGAGGGGGCGCATTGTGGAGCCTGGCCTTGGGGCGGCAAGGAGAGCAAATCCAGCCCTGGGCACAAGTTGACCTGCTCAGCTTCTGAAGTACTCTCGGAAGCAGGACCAGAGGAGGGAACGCATATCCCAGACTGAAATCCCAGTGCTGCGCCAGTGCATCCACTCCTCTGGCTCCCGGTTCCCTGCAAAGGGAAAAAAAACACTGGTACCTTTTTGTTGCGATTGCTGGCAAACAAATCCACTTCCAGCAGTCCCCACAAGCCGACAATCTGAGCAAACACCTCCTGATGCAGCTCCCACTCGTTTTGAAGGATGGGCCTGCGACTAAAAAAATCCGCGGTCACATTGCACACCCCCCTTATGTGAACCGCCAAAAGTGAACACACCCGGCTTCTGCCCACAAAAAAAAATTCCTCCGCTACCTGTAGCAGTGCCGGAGATCTGGTTCCTCCCTGGTGGTTGATATAAGCCACCGTGGTGGAATTGTCTGAAAGCACCTGGATTTCTTTCCCGACCAAGCTTTCTTGAAACGACCTCAGTGCTTCCCTCACTGCTAAAAAATTCTTGGTAATTGGACGAGGCGTCCGACAGACCGCGTGGCCATGCTCCCTGAGCCTGTAACACCTCCATATGGGCTCCGCATCACCAAGAACTGGCATCGGTGGTGACATGAATTGGTTCCGCCTGACCCCACAGCCTGCCCTCCAGCAGCCTTTCCCTTGATGTCCACCAGGCGAGCGACCCCTTCACCGACCTCGGGAGTTCCACTCTCTGATCGAAAGAGGCCTTCCTTTTGTCATACTGGGACAGAAGGAAAGCCTGAAGTCGCCTGGACCGGAACTGAGCCCAATTTAGTGCCGGGATTGAGGAGGTCATGACTCCCAAGAGCCTCATGATCTCCCATAGGGTCATAGATACATCAGAAAGGGCGCCCAGAACTAACCCCAAGAACTTCTGAACCTTCTCCACTGTGAGAAATAATTCCCCCCCTATTGAGTCTATCCTGTAGCCCAGAAAGATTACTGACTGATACGTCACAAGGCAGGACTTCTCCAGATTCACCAGCCAGCCTAAATAGGCCAACACGTCCCGCACCTTTTGCAGACTGGACAGAACTGCCACTACTGAAGGGTCATAAATCAACATGTCATCTAGATAGGGGATCAGATAAACGCCTTGGAGGCGCAAAAATGACACCGGTTCTGCTAAGATTTTTGTGAAAATCATTGGTGCTGAAAAAAGCCAGAAGGGAAATGCCTGAAACTGCCAATGGACGATTCCCTGTCTCGTCTGTATAGCAAAGTGGAGGAACCGCTGATGATCCAGACAAATGGGAACGTGTAAGTATGCGTTTTTCAAGTCCAGGGTGACCATGAATATTGACCTTGGGAGAATCCTTCGGATAGAGTAAATACTCTCCATCCTGAAATGCTTGAATCTCTGGAACCGATTCAATTTTTTCAAATTCAATATCATCCTGAACCTACCTGACAGCTTTGGCACCAGAAAACATGGGGAGTAAAATCCCTGAAACTTCTGCTCCCTTGGTACTGGCAAAATTACCTTCTGTGAGGCCAGGTGCTGTATGCACGCTAACAAAGCCTGTGCCCTTACCGGTTCCCTTGGCAAAGTGGTCACGTAGAAAGTTTGGGGAGGCTGAACCTGGAACTCCAAGCAATAACCCTCTCCTAGAAGATCCAAGACAAAGTGACTGCTCGAAATCTCTTCCCAACGGGAAACAAACTGGGAAAGCCTTCCCCCTACCTTCATGATGGCGTCACTTGGGATCCTTGTTTGCTGCCTCAGGGGCTGAGAACAGTAAACCACCCTTTTGCTTATTCTTGTTAAAGGACCAGTTGCGCTTCTGAAACTCAGATTTGTTGGGCTGTTTCCTCTGCTCCTGGGAGGGATGGAAAAAAACGTTTATTACGAAACCTCTTCTTCTCTGGAATCTTCTTACCTTTCTCAGAGGATCTGGTTAGGACCTCATCCAAACCGGACCCAAACAACAAACCCCTTTCAAAAGGAAGAGAGCAGAGACGTGATTTTGAGGAAACATCGCCCTCCCAGGACTTCAACCAGATAGCCCGTCTGGCTGAATTCAATAGAGCCCCTGCTCTGGCTGCTGCTCTAGCATGCTCTACTGAAGCATCCGCCAGATAGGCCACTGCCTTCCCAAAGTCTCACAGACTCCAAGACCTGCTCAGCCGGAGCACCATGAGAGACATGCAAAGAAACATGTTCTAACCAAAGATCCATTTTGCGTGCCACGCAAGTGGCTGCCATGGCTGGCGCTAATGAGGCTGCATTAGCATCCTTTTCTTCCTCTGTTTTAGAAAAGGGGAACCTCCTTTTCCAGGACCTAAACCCCCAAAATTTCTTCTCGGGCTCCTTCCACTCACCCTCTACTAACTCCTTCAGAGACTGGTGAACTGGGAAACACCTACCCTGTGTCTCTACTAAACCCCTATATAGGCGATCTTGTACTGACAGTCTTGGGGGGATCTGGAATCTGTTCTGTGGCATAAATAGCCTGCAACAAAAATTCCATATCCTCCAATGCAAATAAATGCGGGAGTGCTCGCCCTCCTCCCTTGTTTCTCCTTCCTCCCCAGAATCTTCTGAGGTGGAAGCCGATGCCGAATCCCCCCATCCATAGCTCTGTCCACTTTTCTGAATGATCCCCCTCCCGACTGTAACCCTGATGGACCGGGCAACTCAGATCCCTCCACGGATACAGTGGAAGCAGGTACCACCCCAGCAACGGCAGGCTTAAGTGATTGCATTGTCATCAGTAATTCTGACTTTATGGAATCAAAAAAAACTCATCAAAGTGGAGGATTCAGCCACCGAACATGTATGCAAACAGATCTCTCTACATTTTTTTAACATAATCAGGAGGGAGTTTAACGTTGCAGTTATCGCAGCGCTTTCTACACTGTTTAGTAGCTGTGGCAGCCGGAGGAACAGAACCCAGGGATGTGGTTTCTCAGCAGGAGACGCATCCACACCCTTGCTCCTGGAAGCAGCAGTCGGCCTGCCTTCATACTCCATCGGGACTGCAGCGCCGTCTATTCCCCCCACAAACTGCTCTGATGAGCCTAGCAGTGGAAAGATCATTTCTGAGGTATCTAATCTGCCAGTTTGACACATTAAGGACACTGCCAAAGCAGGCTGGGGTGCATAACCAGCCAGAGCAAACTTTGATTTACAGAGAGATTCTAATTGCCAGTCAGTAGCATGCCTAAAAGGTCAGCACACCCTCTGCACGTCTAGTAGTTTCTCTGGGTAAGGCGGGAGTCAGAGGTTAACTCTACAGCGAAGGCGCTGGAGTGTCCTTAGAACATCTATGGTTAGTCTTCATGAGAAATTGGGTGAATATGACCACAAAGTCTTGAGTGACTGCATTAGAGGCCCCTGAGGACAAAGTTGAGGGGGGACTTTGATGATGCTGACCTTATAACTACAGGGTCATTGGATTCCAGATTGGAGACCATGCCCTCAAATGACATTGACTAGGTGCACCCTAACAGTTAGGATAGTATAGGAAGGGGTCACCTGTAGCAGTAGGATTGTCCCTTCTGTGTTTATGTACTGGAGGAAGGCCAGGACATATTTTACGGAGTACTTCTGAAAATTAAACTTAACATGGAAACTTACCTGGATTGTACCAGGCAAAGTTAGGCTCCAGGTGAAGTGGTAAATCTTGCGAGAAATGGACTTTCCAGCATGCAGGAGCGTAGGAATGACCACGTCAAAAAGACCTCTATCCCTCAAAACAAACCTTTCCAGAATGTGGAGTCTGGACTCCGGGAGGTCTATGCCCAGCATCCCCAAGAAGCAGCAAATCTTGGGGTGTAGAGACTATTGTCCTGAATCTAGCAACTGCCAATTGAGAAAGTCCACCTACCAATTGTCCAGTCCTTGAATGTTATGGCCGGGATGAGAAGTCTTGACCAGGCCTCGATCATGTCTACTTTTTGAGCCTTGCAACTTCTAGTTCATCCCTGATGGTTGAAGTACGCTCCAGCCGTAGCATTCTCAGATTGGATACTCATTGGGCGCCCCTGAAGGTGACATGTCCAGTCCTGCAAGGTGAGTGGAATTGCTTTCAGTTTCAGCACATTAATGGACTGTTTACATTCTCTCACTGATCACATTCACCTGTATTGTCAAGGTCCCGAGGACACCTCCCCAGTCCACCTGGCTGGCATCCATCATCAGTACCGTTGATTGCAGTGGAAGGAATGATTTCCCTGCCTCCAGGGCCACAATTGAAATCCACCATGACAGTAAAAGTCTTGTCTTGGCTGAGAGCCGCATAGGTTGATCCAGAGAGTAAGCCTGTTTGCCACACGCAAGTAGGACGCTGGCCTGGAGCGAAACAGAGTGGCGGGCACCACCTCAAATGAGACCACCTTCAGACTCCGGAACCTTATGCAGATTCTCACTGTGGGCGGATTCTTGGTTTGGAGGGTTTACACCTGCAAACATGAGGACAAAATCTTCACCAGGGGCAGGTCCCACACCACAGGCTTTCTGGTGTCCCAGAACTGAGCGGCACTGCTACTGCCCACGTGTACGCCTTTAAGAGTGCTAAGACAGCCGCCAGACCCACGCACATGCCCAGCATAAATGCCAGGAATTGAAGTATGGCAGCCACACAACTGCACAGGCATTGCCATTCCCGGGGCACCAAGATGGCGGCCGCCATGCACAGTTCCCAGGCAGCAGCTGATAATCCAAGCCGGTCCAAAGGCAGTCGCACAACTGCCTGCATGCCCATGGATCAGTGTGAGGCCCATAACGGCCCTCACATGACTGTACCCTTTCTGCATGCAAAGGTGAGTGCCTAACATAGGATGCAGTGATTGAAGCAACATTATAAGTCATCCCTGCATCTTCTATCCTGCAGAGTCCAGGTATGACTCCCAAAGCAGTCACTGTGGGGCACAGATCCAAAAGCTGCGACGTTACCGCTGTGGCTGGGCGCAGCAGGAAGGCTTGATTTACAAATCGCAGGAAAAAAAGGTAAGCAAATCTATATACATCTCAACGAAGTCGAGTTCTGGGAATGGGAGGGGTTTTATGAGGGTCCTCACAGCTCTGACCAGTCTCAATTAACCTGATGATACCTGCATATTACTCTGACATTGCCACTGTCCTGTACGATCAAGAAATATGTTTTGGGGATTTAAAGTAGTTTTCTAGTAAAAATTCAGAACGTGTGCAAACAAATTGCTCGGGTCGCAAATGGTTAAAGGAACTTTTATATTATCACACTTTCACTAGCAGGAAAGACAGGAGAACAAAGAAAGTTTAGATTGTGCAGTTACCACCATGATTGCATTATCAAACAATTAGTAACCAGTCAAATTCCCCCATCAGCACTGTGCTCCCAGAGATCAGAGAAAGTTCCAGCACACACACACACACATTGCACATTTAAAACGTGCAGTCAGTTTCGGCAGAACTATTGTTATTTGCAGATTATCTTCACACTTGCAAGTATGATTAAATCACCTTCTGGGTACCAATGTAATAGAAAAGTTTGGCCAAACTTTCAAAGCTTAAAGTGTATTTCCACATTTGCAGTCAAAATCGAGAAATCCTCACTATACGTTTGTTATGCGTTCCCATTCGTATAGTATACCTAAGAATAAGGAAAAAACTTACCATTCTACTTTTTTTGGAGCAGGTTATTTAGAACTTCTACTGTTTAGAATAGCTTACAATGTGCAATTAGGGGACAGACTGAGGGACAGTTTTTGTTTTTAAAGTGTATTAGCATACACTGTACCACCTAAAGCTGGCCATACACTTTACAACGGACTTGCAAAGTAATAAAAAAAAACGTACGATCTGCCCATCATGGACAGGCAGATCGTACTTGCGATCATCGATGACTGCAATGCTGAGCGTGCACACACCGGCCCATTCGACAGTTGTCCAACAAGCACGCCACTAACGCGCCGAGAAACTTACGATTCTCGGCGGGTTTTCCAGCCTGCTTGATCGATGGAAGAAGTGTGATCGTACAGTAGAAACGGTTGCACGCCTACCATACACTTTGTGATTATCGTACAATGTATGGGCACCTTAAGCCTAGAGATCTCTAACCCTTTGTTAGGAGAGAAAAAGTGTGCACATCTAGTTTACAATAATGAAAACCTACCAAACAGGGTTAATTATGAACAACTCCCCAACCCACTAGTTAACATTACAAAGAGCCAAGAAAGATTTTTAAGCAACTGAAAGGGTAAGCTGCAAATTTTAAAAACTTTTAAAGTTATGGTTCGTCAGTGGGGAACATGTAACAAAATGTAGGTGTTATACCAATTTGGTTGCAAAAGTGGAATAAATTGTAACGCTAAAAATCCAGGAAAACTACTACCGTATATACTCGAGTATAAGCCGAGATTTTCAGCCCATTTTTTTGGGTGAAAAGTGCCCCCCTCGGCTTATACTCGAGTCAGCGCCAGCGTGTCATCTTACTTACCTCGCCGAGCGTCGCGTCACACAAATGTGTGTACTTTGACAAGCTCAATACACCGTAATCTATGCATGATTCTAAGTAAAGTCAATGAGCAGCAGATGCTGTTGAAGTATTTTTGGCTTTAGCAGTGTACAGCTGAAACATGGAACGGGTACTTTATATGAGTTGGATAATGCATCTCTAATAATTGATTTATGAGTACTTGCAAAACATATTGTACATACCATGGGGGAAAGGGCACAAAAAAAAAAAAAAAAAACTCCCCTTCCTTGCATTAGAAAATAGCTTAGTAATAGAAATCTATTACAGTGGAAAGAAAATCTAACTCGTATGTACAGCTTCAATAGCTTTTATAAAATATTTGCCTATTAGAAATAACATCCACTTACAAATAAAATCATTTTACATTTGTTTCTTCAAAAGATGACAGAGTCCAACCGGGATAACCATGACTTGGAGTCTTCAAACAGAAGGAGGAATTCCTAAACTATTTACAAGTAAATTAAGTTTTAGCTTAACACGGGGTTTATGGAATCTTAAGGGTAAGGGGGTGTACCCCTGACATGGTTAAAAGAAAAGTAATTGAAAATATGAAGCTGCTACAATTTCTCACCTTCAGACTCATGCGGATTCAATGGACATTTATGCAGATTAGGATTTATTACTTACCCTGACTTCCTCTGCATGCATACTTGTTCCAGATAAGTGTCTCCAAGTATTGAAGACATTAATACAAACATTCTGTGGGGGGACCCCCTCCTTTCCCAACATGTGTTCTGGTGCACGGCATTGGAAAAATATGGTGTATGTGCTTTATTGGCTGTACTGTGGCGTGTTGGGAGCCCAAGCAAATGAATGGGCTTCCTTAACACAATAAGCCTTAACCCTTTAGCTGCCAAGCCCTCTGGAACATTTTTCAAATCAGCTGGCCAAGCCATTTTTGAATTTTCTGCAATTGTTTCCTATTGATTTGATTTTCAACTGCTGCGTTGCTAGCGTTTGTAAAAGACCCCCCAAACCATATATTTTCTGAAATATATATATATATTTCCCAGCGGCTCCGCCGTGTTCTCAGTGTGCAATGAAAGTTCAGCATCTCCTGGTTACCTAGACATTTGTTAATGCACCACATGTAGTTGTAAAGGGGCTCTTAGGGGTTTGACAGCAAAAAAGGAGAATGGTTGAGCTAAAATTTCTGTTTACAACCTAGCTACTACTGTACCTTGGATAGAAAAGCCAAACACTGAACTCAATACATTTTAGGTTAATCACAAAGATGCATTAAGGCTCTCACTTTAAACAAAAAGGTAAAACTATAAAGAGCAAGCAAAAAAAGGCTTAAATTTAAGCATCTTGCCATTGGTAGCTATTTGCTCACCAGCTTAAAATCCAGGCAGCAGCCGAGACGTACCACTGCTCTCTTAGAAAACACAGCAGCCCTGTCTCGTCATCGCTACAATCAGCAACCAGGAGAGCAAGCATAGGGGATTGCAGCACTGTAGTGGTAACAAGGCAGCGGGAGCATTAAGCTGGGTATACAGTGTTAAAATTATTTTAAAAGATGATACACGACCAAAGCACCAAAACAAACAGAAAATAAAAAGACAAAAAACTAAAAAAATCCTGATGACAAAATTCTAAAAGCAAAAATGCAGTTTTTGGTCCAGGAACCTATTTACTACAGAAACTGTTAAAATCAAATAAAATTCCAAAACGACATCGTCAAGTCTCGAATCATTAAATGTTCCGACATGATTTTTCACATTAAAATTTGTACGGTAATCTACCAATGCATACTCTGCTTTTGACTGCTACAGAGAAACCACTGATTTCCCACAGAGCAAGCAGTACCTATCTGTATTCTGTGTCTTGGTTTCTGTGGTGGCAAACAATAAAAAGCCGACAGTGAGACACTAATACATTTTGGCTTTTCTGTCTACTTTTGTTCGAAAACCTTAAAATTGGACTTTAAAACCATTAGGACATCACAACATCCAAAAAGATACCACAAACATCAACTCTTCAAAGTAAGGTCTAGTAAGTAGCAAATCATGTGTTTGACAGAGCTATGCTGAAAAACCACTAACTTGGCAACCCTGATGTCAGCAAAGACATGCCGCTTGGTCTTGCCCCATTATAGCTTTTAACTTCATTCCTGGTCGAGCTCAATTAAAAGAATAAATCCTTGCTTAATGATTGTCATGTGACAAGTTTGGCTATAGGGGAACCTAGGCAACATCTTAACAGAGATCTTCCCAAGAATGATTAGGTGATCCAAGAAACCCAGTCAATAGGTATTTGAAAGAAGCAGACTCTCCACTTCGACATTTGTGTATTACCTCTCAGTAGAAAGCTATGGAGATTATGTTATTAAATTGTATTATATCCCAATCAGAGCAGAAAAAAAAGTCCTCATGAAGGCTGACCTTTCTCCCACCTCTGCTAAAAGTTGATTACGGACATTGACTGGACAATTGGGGGAAGAGGGGAGTAATACATATCAAGGGTCTGCTGGGGGGGAAAAAAAATACAGATCTATATTATAGCTATACACACACATGCATACAAACACACGTGAGAGATCAGTACACCTCTGAAACACATGCCCATTTCCCAATGTTATGGTGAGGGGGAGCTGTTCTGTAGTCCAAAATTGTAGGCAGAGCTTATAACATTGCTTGGGACTTCAGTGCAGCAGATGCAGTCGCCAGAGAAAAGGCGGCCCTTCTCAGACAGCGCTCACCTGCAAAAGGTCAGAGGAGCACCTAAAAGCGTGAGCCTCTCCATCATGACACATTTCCAGGGATCAGAGTCACTGTTTAATCCAGTGCAGGGGTTAGACTACCTCTCCTGACGCAGGAAGGACTCCTACTTCCTGGGAAGAAGACAGCAGTACCTAGATGGTGTCCAGGGTCAGCCAGCAGACCTATCCAAAAACAGGATTCCATGATGTAGAAGGAGCCACCTGTTCTGGGAGACCAGATCAACCTGGAGCCAACAATCCTCCAATGAGATAAACTCTCCGGATGGGTGGTTCATAGAGGCATACACGTTAAGACTGCTCAGGAACTAAACCCACAACAGCAGAGGCAGAAAAGAGAAGGAAGACATCTCGGAGGACAGTCCCAACACTTCTTTATAAATGAATGTGCCGTGCTCAAATGCCTTCAAAATTTCATAGTGTGCCACAATATTATACAGCCCAGTTCAGTGATAAATATGGAATTCGTAAATCATACAAAATGTATATACAAGAAAGTGCCAAATGTCCCAAAAATAGGTTTGAAAAGTGCCAAGTGCTCCACGGAGCTTGCAGGCACGGATCGCAGGCAGAGCTGTGTGATTTAGAGTGGGACAGATTTTAATCTTATGTGAGATTAACACTTATTGACAGTGGAGACCCGAGACCGTGGCGTCTTCTATATTGATGGGATTGTTTTAGCAACTACACTTTTGAGTGGGAATTTAATGATAAAGTTTGACGCTATGGACGGTTTCGGTTTTTGCCTTTACTAATGAGGGTCATGAATGTGGATCTTCATTGAGCCCGGAAAGGGATCAGAAAAGAAATAGACACCGGCACTCCAATAGTAAATCGATTACGTCCATTTATTGACGTACATCAAAAGCAAAATAACACACTTAGTGCGACGTTTCGGGGGACACACAGGAACCCCTTCAACAGGTTGTTTTGCCTGATGAAGGGGTTCCTGTGTGTCCCCGAAACGTCACACTAAGTGTGTTATTTTGCTTTTGATGTACGGCAATATATAGATGTAAATCGATTTACTATTGGAGTGCCGGTGTCTATTTCTTTTCTGCATTACTTTGACGGTGGCCATCCGTCGACTACTGAGCACCCAGGATACTTTGTTGGACGTGCGGTCAGGAGTGCAATGGGTACATGGACTGTAATCTGGAAAAGGATCAGAACACCAAGGTGTGAATCCTAAGTCTTAGGAGCGTGATTAGACCCGTTCTACAATTCTAAAGTTATCACTGAATTGGGCTGTATAATATTGTGGCACACTGTATGAAATTTTGAAGGCATTTGAGCACGGCACATTCGTTTATAGATTTTGCCAGATATTTAGTGCCTGCAGCTGATCGCACATATTGGAGTGAAATTAATCACATTTGTTTCACTGACTCTGTTAAGTGTTGGTTGCATTTTGCAGGCAGTATGGATATTTTTTTTGCTAATGGAAGGTAGGGAAATTAATTTGAAATACTTTTTTTTGCATAATTTTGAAATGTTAAAACACAAGATGGAGAAGAAAATTAAGCTGTGGAACTTTGACACCATTCATAAACACCTCACTGAGGGTCTAGTCCCTAGAAGGCGCCATTTGGATATTCCCTTTAATGATGGCCTAGAAGATCAGGACTCCATTAATGGCTTACCTTTTTTTAATAATAGTGGGTTGGAAATGTTGAGATTTCTTATGAAACAAAAACAGAAAATTGTTCAAAGTAAAACACAGATATAGATTTGAAGGGTACGTTTCTTCCAGTGAAGGAGTCAAAACAACAACACATCCAACAATTTAATTAATTAGAAAAGGGTAGAAGTCTGGGGATCCTAAATAAAAAAATAATATTTAATACCTTCGGAATGCAGACTTCCAATAATATAGTATCTACCTAAAATGCATACAAATTCTGTTCATCCTCCGGGTAGACCAATTGTAAATATCATGGGGTCAACTGGGACTAGACTAGGAGAGTACATTGATTATTTGTTACAGCCACTGGTTCAACGGAGTAGTATATATCTAAAAAGGACACTAAACACCTATTACAACTTGTGGATGGAATACAATGGAACTAAGATTGTTTTGATTACAGCGGATGAGAGTTCACTATATACGATCATTGATCATACAGGGAGAAGACCTAGATGAGACCAAGAAGAATTTTAAAAGCTTTGAAATTTGGTCTGAATAAAAATTACTTCTGGTATGGTAACCATTATTACCGACAAAAAACAGGTGTAGCAATGGGGCAAAGGTTGCCCCCAGTGTAGCCAACACCTTTATGTTAAAATGAGTGACTGGAAAGGTACTGGATCCGAACCTGGATGGTCTGTTATACAAGGTTTATTGATTATATATTAATGGTGTGGCAAGGAAATAAATTTGATTTGGAGATGCTTGATTAGTCTTAATGACAACGATAAGATTATAGTCTTGAGGTATAATATACACCAGACAAATATACACTTCCTAGATTTGGATGTATTTGTTGAGGAGCACCAGTTATGCACCATGTCTTATTTTAAGGTCAGACATGAATGGATACATTCCAGTACCAAGCTGTCATCACCCATTTGGCTACGAAGTCTACCTTGGGGGAAGTTTCTCAAAATGAGAAGAAATTGAACTAGAGATGTAGATTTCAAGGAACAATCTCTCATTCTGAAGAAACGCTTTATCCAAAAAGGGGTATGAAGAAGAATTTTTGGATAAACAAGCAAATAGAGTAAGCAGGACACAGAGATGAGGTGCTGGGTAATAGAAATATTCAAGGAATTGAAGGCAACAATAAGAATTTTGATTTTGCCTTAGTATTGGAGTATAATGTGCAGCACTGAAGTGTTGAAGAAAAAAAAAAAATTAGAAAACACTGGGGAAATTAAAAGATAATCTCCCCCTAAACAAAGTATATCCTTTAAGAAACATAGCAAGGAATGTACTAAATTCCCCAATTAGAGAAAAAAACCAAAGCACAACATTTTTTGATTTAATAGGCCATTTTGCATGTAGGTTGCTTTTATTATCGTAAAAGAGAAGGAAATGTTTTAAAAGTAATAAGTACCAGTGGAGAGGTTTGCGATAAGAGATTTTATTTCTTGTGATACTAAAAACTTAGTTTTGAAACATTTTCTTGATCATCATCATAAGGATCCCAGTCTTTTAGTTTTGGGGAGTAGAAAAAATGAATAGACACTGGAGGGGTTGCAACTGAAGAGAGTTGGCTAAAAGAGAAACCTGGATTTACAGGGCAGAAACATTGGTACCCAAAAAGGTCTCAATATGGACTTTGATCTCAGTTGTTTCATTAGTAATTCTTAAAGCTGGTTAAAATTGTATTCAACATAAATTTATACCAGGGATGTGTATAAAAGAAATGTGAATAGCATTCATCAAAGACCAGCTCTAAACTATGGTTGATAGATTGTTTAATATACAGTATATACGAAATCTATTTAGTATAATACCATTAATAGTACCATACTAGTCAAGTTTTTTTTTATTTTTATGGAGGCGAAAGAATTGACAGCTTAGTTCTTTTTATTATGGTAGTGTTTACTTCCAATATGGCCGCAAATATGTGAAAGGAAGGAGGTAAATGTTTAGTTGTGTGTCTAGGGTTTCCTTGGTTACAATGACTCTCAAGATCAAGACCCGATCGGCGCAGACAACTCACAGCCTCTGATGAAATCAGGAAGTGACGCAACACGTAAGACGGAGCTTGCAGGCACAGATCGGATCGCAGACAGAGCTATGCGATTAGAGCGGCACGGATTTTAATCTGATCTGAGATTTCAACACATACTGACAGTGGAGACCCGAGACCGCGGCGTTTTCTATGTTGATGGGATTATTTTATCAACTACACTGGAGTGGGAATTTAATAATAAAAGTTTTACACTAGACAGTTTTTGCCTTTACCAATGAGGGTCATGAATGTGGATGTTTGAGCCTGGAAAAGGATCAGAACACCAAGGTGTGAATCCTAAGTCGTATGATTAGAACAGTTTGGAGGTCTATTAGGGTGAGCATCTCTCCTAAAGGGTCACTGAAGATGACTTGAGTGGTGTGGAAGAAAGCGTCACAGTTGTCTGGATTGCTGTGGACACTTATGGACTAAAACAGTGACCTATTAGGAGCTCTCTTTGCACATACAAATTTTGTACGATTTATGAATTTGATATGGAATTGGGATGTATAATATTGCACAGTGTATGACATGGAAGGCATTTGAGCAGGGCACATTTATAGATTTTGCAAGACATCTTTTTGATCGATATTTAGTGCCTGCAGCTGATCGCACATATTGGCGCAAAATTAATTATTTTATTCAAGTGAGGAGAGAGGGGTAATTCCTTTGCTGGAAAGGGTCTAAGAAAGGTAGACATGTTGTGGACCTTTTCAGTGAGAAACTATGTTGGTTACCATTTCCTACAGGTGACAATTTCCAACACTGAAACCTGATAAAAGCTAGATCTGGCCAGATCTTGCAGGCTTTAAGCCTTTTGGGGAAATCTCAACTAGGATTCACAATGCCTACACTTCATAGGCCTTCAGTGCCCTACAACGGGAATGCCAGTAAAATGCATTAGACCAAACAGGAGTCAATGCTCTTTGAACCTAAAAAGGGGAACTCTGTACTAAATGCCTGAAGGGCAAACCTCAAGGATTTACAACCAGAAGAAAAGTGGCAGCACATATTCATGCAAAAGATTTAGCACAGGGTTTTACAGTCTTCAAACTTCTAGCCTTGTGGGCTGTCCAAGAGTTGGATTCAGGTCTGGGAGCACCCACTGAGGTAAATGAGGGAGAGGAGTGGGACTTAGTTAACCCTTACTTGGATCTCCTACATTGTATCGGCACCTTAGAGAGCTCTGTGCAAATGTATTGAGCCCCTTCGGGACACATTTAGAACCTTCTAACAAGCCATCACATCTGAAGCACAAGGCTCCAGATATCTGTTTCACACACTCAAAGAAGAGTTCTACCCTGCCGGCGGAAAAAACTCATTTTGGAGGAATCCAATTCAGTTCTGCCCTTGTCATAGATTTGGATCATCGCCAACACATGAAGGGCCTGGGCCTGCCAGAGAAACTGGATTTTAAGGTGGGATGCTAACTACTGGTCAGTAGAATCCTTAACAAGCAAGTACACCATCTACAGGTTGGGTGGTTTTGCTGTAAAGGTGGGTCACTGGCAGATACACAGTGAATATAGATCACCCTCTTAAATTCCCTCTCTCAAAAGGGAACAGAGTAGGGCCAAGTGGGGCTGATTAGGTAGACTATAACCACAGGGTCACTGGACTCCAGGTGTCAGTGCCCACTGAGGGAACACAGTAAGCATCCCTTGAGATTGTGGAGCATGGATGTACAACAATCCACAGGATGATCTGTGGAAAGGGTCAGCACTACATATAACCCTTTTCCACAGTAAAAACAGGGAGTAGAGGGAATTTATAAAAAGCATCCAGCAGTGCAAATTAGATGGCTCCCAGCACACAGCCCAATCAACAGTGTGAGCCTTCAGTGACCAAGCAAGCGCCAAGGCAATGCCATGGCTGTGCAAAGTGTTCTGTGGCTGGTAACTTACCAGTATTGAAGTCTGTAGAGCACCACAAGCAGACCGACCCCAGTCACTCCAGGCTAACCCCACATGTCCAGTCCAGAGGGATCTGGGCACAGCACCCCCAAAGTTATACTGAGGAAAGACCTATCTATGTAGAGATGCCATGCAGAGATGAGCTCTAGCAGTGATGTAGTGAGAACTCTTGATCGAAGTCAACCGAAGAAGCCAAAAACATAAAAAGGCTAGCAAACATTGGTTATACTTAAGACATCAATCCTCTCTAGGAAGCAAGAAAAACCCCAAGACTGAGGCATGCTGAGTAGAGGGGTTATCCTGGGCTGGCCTACAGATGTTTTTGTTTGTGTCCAAATCCTCCTGTCGGAATCAGTATAACCCAATATCTGAATTTCCGTGTCCTTGAATTTGTGAGAATACACACTTAAGCCTTTAGTTTTCTTTCATGCAATCCACCTTTGTTATAATCATCATATTAGGGGAGGGAGGGGGTGAGGGAGACTTCATGCCATTTTCTGTTCAGATGTGGAAACTTGTTTAAAACAGTCAAGTAATCCTTGAGATTGCAAGCATACATACAAACCAAGTATAAAGCATTAGACTATTGGAGAGGTCTTCTTTGCGACAGGTTCTGTAAACTTACTGGCTACCAAAAGCAATACAAAAGCCCAGAATACACACCAGAAATAAAGGATGTATGCCCAGTCAAAATGGAGTTAGATACAGCGGGGAAGGGTTAGAACATCTATATAAGGTTATCCAAGGCTTCATTGAAGTGATTCATCGTTGCTTCCTGTCCCGTTGACGTTGTACTAGATGTAGTGTTAAACTTCCTTTTTAACAACAACACACAAATATCCCTGTTGCGGATTTTTCCAAACCTTCTGTCTGGTGAAATCTTAGCAGAACAGGAAGTAAGGGCAAATCTCTCTAATGGACCCCAGTGTGGCAGTACAAAATTGACAGGGTTTTGGAAACTTTTTTGGCTTCATATACATTTTAAAGAATTTTCAAACACGCTGAAGCCATTCGGTTTTCATTCACTCAGAATTAGTTGACTGTAAGCCACATGTTTCTACGATTGTATAGTCAGATGCAGATTTTACATGACCAGATGTGAAATACTGACCACAGGAGATTCTTGGTCTTGTGACAACAGAATTACTTTTAAACAGACCAGTGAAGTTCCAGTATTTTTCTATCCACGAGCAGCCTCCACCAAATAAAGAGGTGAAGGTTACGATCGTAGCATTGGTTTCTAATGGCAACAATGTCCAATCTAAATGGTCCTTTAAAGCATTTTAAGTAAGTAGCACTAGACATTACCTTCAAGACAAACATTAATTTTTTATGCATTTTATTTTTAATAACTTGCCGAGACTGGAATGAGAGATAAATAGAAGGCACAACGATTTTGCTTTCTTTTTTGAAGTTTTTGTTTTTTACAAATACGAACTAAAAACCATGAGGAAAAAAAATTCCCTATCAAAAAAATATTTTCACAAATTCAATGAGTTTTAAAGTCAAGTAGCTAGACATTTAAAACCTATCCCAAAATCCAAAATTTGAGTGGTAAAACAGTAGTTTCCACAATTCCTTGATGGTGCCGTATAAAAAAAGTGTTAGTACAGAAATTCCAATGAACACCTTTTATTTTATTTTTTGCAGTAAAATCAGCACAGATGGAGATTGTAAGTGGCTGCTCTAAGCCACCTGTGTCTTCATCACTACTCACAGCTTCAATGGATACATACTACCAAGACCAGAATACTGTGCCAAAAACTAGCCTTTTCCCCAAATAGGGCTTTGAGTAGAGTGCCAAAACAGATTCGAGAAGTCAGAAAGAGCCTATACCAGCAATCCCAATCATACTTCTGGATTTGCCTAAATTCAGGAAATGTTCCATTGCGTTTGACTGCTGAAAACATGGTTTTTGTTTGTTTTTTGCATGATTTAAATCCTTTTCCCCCCTAAAAGACATTGTCCAACAAATGCTGGATTCTGGGAAGAGGATCGAGAAGGAAAAAAAAAAAAATCCGTAAAATCGCAACACAAACAAAAGGGTTGGGATGGGATTGGTGAAGTGTAGCAGTCCATCACGTTGGGACAATATGCTAAGACATCCAAGACCCCAAGTTTCAGAAGGCTGCAGGACAGAAGAGGGCGATTTGCCTTTTGATGTTAGATGCCACTCAAAAACACACACGAAAAAAAACAAAAAAAAGATCACTGGCGTGGACCTTGAACGCCTCTTCCAGCCCCAAAACCAGGCTTCTGTGACATTGCACCACGTGGCGGTCCTCTCAGACCCCCTCCCAGACCTCCACGTGGGCCTCCAGGGCCACGGGGCCTGTCACCGCGACGGTCACCCTCTCGAGCAGCACGGGTTTTCTTCTCTTCTACGTTCAAACGCACATCTGAACGGAACATAATGGGCTAAAGAGAAAAAGAATGCCATTACTCCATGATTTGGAAGACACCAGTCTAACTATATACTGTTAGAAACTGACACTGCAGATTTGTGTGTTACATCAAGTGAAAGATAGAAAATTTTGCTGACAAGAAAATAAACGTCTGGGGTTCAAACTGTGCAAGAACCATGCCTTACCCGACTGCTCAGGATTTTCTGAACAGGCTCCGCATCATCAAAGACAACAAAACCAAAGTTCGGAAGCTTTCCACCACTGTTTATACGAAGCTCAACGACAGTGCCGTAAGCTATAAAAAGAAAAAAAAAGAAAAAATTTAATCAGCCTGGAGAGCACCCATTTTTACAGCTTTCTATGTGGATCGACAATGTAGTCTTAACCATAGCATAATGCCCACACTGCAAAATTAAAGTAGCTCTGGCACCCCCTCCACAATTTGAAGAGTGGCAAGGGTTAGAACTTCAGGGAGATTTTTCTTGTTTTGTATTCATCCCTGTTTAGATTTCTCTTTTGGTCCAATAGACAACAGGATCCAAATTCAACCCCACACAGAAAAAAAAAAAAAAACACACGCACTCTAGATCAGGGGTGCCCACAAGGTCGATCGCGATCTACCAGTCGATCGCCTAGCAATCACTGGTAGATCGCCATGTCCTCTCCTCCCGCCGCTTCTCTGGATCCCCGCTGCTCTCCCCAGCGGGGATCCGAGAAGAAGTGAAGGAACCGGCGGCGGGGGACGGAGCCGCTGTCACAGAACTAATGCTGAGCGGTGAAGGGAGAGAGACGCTCGGCCAGGATCTGACAGCCGGCGCCTCTCTCTCCCCTCACTGCTCGTCCGTTCTGTCACAGCGGCTCCGACCCCCCCAATCCTCTGTGCAGGGCAAACACTGGAGCGATCATCTGATCACTCCAGTGTTTGTAAATAACTGGGGACACATAGTACTAGGTGTCCCCAGTTATAAATGAATGAACAGGATGTGATTTACATCACGTCCCGTTCATTCAGGAGTTTCTCAATGGGGAGAAGCACTCTGTACAGAGGCTCCTCCCCATTCAGAAACTGCTTGATAGTAAATATTTTCTGAATGAATGGGAAGCCTCTGTGCTTTCCATTCATTTAGAATAGAGGCTGCAGAAAAAAAGATTGACTATGTGTCCTCAATTTCTTTTTCTATTTAAAAGGGAAATATCACGGGGCTTTTTAGACCTGTAATATTTCCCCGAAGCCACCCCAAGAGTAAAAAAATAAAAACAAAATTACGAAAATGTAAAAAAAAAAAAAAAGTCAACCGAAGAAGCCAAAAACATAAAAAGGCTAGCAAACATTGGTTATACTTAAGACATCAATCCTCTCTAGGAAGCAAGAAAAACCCCAAGACTGAGGCATGCTGAGTAGAGGGGTTATCCTGGGCTGGCCTACAGATGTTTTTGTTTGTGTCCAAATCCTCCTGTCGGAATCAGTATAACCCAATATCTGAATTTCCGTGTCCTTGAATTTGTGAGAATACACACTTAAGCCTTTAGTTTTCTTTCATGCAATCCACCTTTGTTATAATCATCATATTAGGGGAGGGAGGGGGTGAGGGAGACTTCATGCCATTTTCTGTTCAGATGTGGAAACTTGTTTAAAACAGTCAAGTAATCCTTGAGATTGCAAGCATACATACAAACCAAGTATAAAGCATTAGACTATTGGAGAGGTCTTCTTTGCGACAGGTTCTGTAAACTTACTGGCTACCAAAAGCAATACAAAAGCCCAGAATACACACCAGAAATAAAGGATGTATGCCCAGTCAAAATGGAGTTAGATACAGCGGGGAAGGGTTAGAACATCTATATAAGGTTATCCAAGGCTTCATTGAAGTGATTCATCGTTGCTTCCTGTCCCGTTGACGTTGTACTAGATGTAGTGTTAAACTTCCTTTTTAACAACAACACACAAATATCCCTGTTGCGGATTTTTCCAAACCTTCTGTCTGGTGAAATCTTAGCAGAACAGGAAGTAAGGGCAAATCTCTCTAATGGACCCCAGTGTGGCAGTACAAAATTGACAGGGTTTTGGAAACTTTTTTGGCTTCATATACATTTTAAAGAATTTTCAAACACGCTGAAGCCATTCGGTTTTCATTCACTCAGAATTAGTTGACTGTAAGCCACATGTTTCTACGATTGTATAGTCAGATGCAGATTTTACATGACCAGATGTGAAATACTGACCACAGGAGATTCTTGGTCTTGTGACAACAGAATTACTTTTAAACAGACCAGTGAAGTTCCAGTATTTTTCTATCCACGAGCAGCCTCCACCAAATAAAGAGGTGAAGGTTACGATCGTAGCATTGGTTTCTAATGGCAACAATGTCCAATCTAAATGGTCCTTTAAAGCATTTTAAGTAAGTAGCACTAGACATTACCTTCAAGACAAACATTAATTTTTTATGCATTTTATTTTTAATAACTTGCCGAGACTGGAATGAGAGATAAATAGAAGGCACAACGATTTTGCTTTCTTTTTTGAAGTTTTTGTTTTTTACAAATACGAACTAAAAACCATGAGGAAAAAAAATTCCCTATCAAAAAAATATTTTCACAAATTCAATGAGTTTTAAAGTCAAGTAGCTAGACATTTAAAACCTATCCCAAAATCCAAAATTTGAGTGGTAAAACAGTAGTTTCCACAATTCCTTGATGGTGCCGTATAAAAAAAGTGTTAGTACAGAAATTCCAATGAACACCTTTTATTTTATTTTTTGCAGTAAAATCAGCACAGATGGAGATTGTAAGTGGCTGCTCTAAGCCACCTGTGTCTTCATCACTACTCACAGCTTCAATGGATACATACTACCAAGACCAGAATACTGTGCCAAAAACTAGCCTTTTCCCCAAATAGGGCTTTGAGTAGAGTGCCAAAACAGATTCGAGAAGTCAGAAAGAGCCTATACCAGCAATCCCAATCATACTTCTGGATTTGCCTAAATTCAGGAAATGTTCCATTGCGTTTGACTGCTGAAAACATGGTTTTTGTTTGTTTTTTGCATGATTTAAATCCTTTTCCCCCCTAAAAGACATTGTCCAACAAATGCTGGATTCTGGGAAGAGGATCGAGAAGGAAAAAAAAAAAAATCCGTAAAATCGCAACACAAACAAAAGGGTTGGGATGGGATTGGTGAAGTGTAGCAGTCCATCACGTTGGGACAATATGCTAAGACATCCAAGACCCCAAGTTTCAGAAGGCTGCAGGACAGAAGAGGGCGATTTGCCTTTTGATGTTAGATGCCACTCAAAAACACACACGAAAAAAAACAAAAAAAAGATCACTGGCGTGGACCTTGAACGCCTCTTCCAGCCCCAAAACCAGGCTTCTGTGACATTGCACCACGTGGCGGTCCTCTCAGACCCCCTCCCAGACCTCCACGTGGGCCTCCAGGGCCACGGGGCCTGTCACCGCGACGGTCACCCTCTCGAGCAGCACGGGTTTTCTTCTCTTCTACGTTCAAACGCACATCTGAACGGAACATAATGGGCTAAAGAGAAAAAGAATGCCATTACTCCATGATTTGGAAGACACCAGTCTAACTATATACTGTTAGAAACTGACACTGCAGATTTGTGTGTTACATCAAGTGAAAGATAGAAAATTTTGCTGACAAGAAAATAAACGTCTGGGGTTCAAACTGTGCAAGAACCATGCCTTACCCGACTGCTCAGGATTTTCTGAACAGGCTCCGCATCATCAAAGACAACAAAACCAAAGTTCGGAAGCTTTCCACCACTGTTTATACGAAGCTCAACGACAGTGCCGTAAGCTATAAAAAGAAAAAAAAAGAAAAAATTTAATCAGCCTGGAGAGCACCCATTTTTACAGCTTTCTATGTGGATCGACAATGTAGTCTTAACCATAGCATAATGCCCACACTGCAAAATTAAAGTAGCTCTGGCACCCCCTCCACAATTTGAAGAGTGGCAAGGGTTAGAACTTCAGGGAGATTTTTCTTGTTTTGTATTCATCCCTGTTTAGATTTCTCTTTTGGTCCAATAGACAACAGGATCCAAATTCAACCCCACACAGAAAAAAAAAAAAAAACACACGCACTCTAGATCAGGGGTGCCCACAAGGTCGATCGCGATCTACCAGTCGATCGCCTAGCAATCACTGGTAGATCGCCATGTCCTCTCCTCCCGCCGCTTCTCTGGATCCCCGCTGCTCTCCCCAGCGGGGATCCGAGAAGAAGTGAAGGAACCGGCGGCGGGGGAGGGCGGAGTACGGAGCCGCTGTCACAGAACTAATGCTGAGCGGTGAAGGGAGAGAGACGCTCGGCCAGGATCTGACAGCCGGCGCCTCTCTCTCCCCTCACTGCTCGTCCGTTCTGTCACAGCGGCTCCGACCCCCCCAATCCTCTGTGCAGGGCAAACACTGGAGCGATCATCTGATCACTCCAGTGTTTGTAAATAACTGGGGACACATAGTACTATGTGTCCCCAGTTATAAATGAATGAACAGGATGTGATTTACATCACGTCCCGTTCATTCAGGAGTTTCTCAATGGGGAGAAGCACTCTGTACAGAGGCTCCTCCCCATTCAGAAACTGCTTGATAGTAAATATTTTCTGAATGAATGGGAAGCCTCTGTGCTTTCCATTCATTTAGAATAGAGGCTGCAGAAAAAAAGATTGACTATGTGTCCTCAATTTCTTTTTCTATTTAAAAGGGAAATATCACGGGGCTTTTTAGACCTGTAATATTTCCCCGAAGCCACCCCAAGAGTAAAAAAATAAAAACAAAATTACGGAAATGTAAAAAAAAAAAAAAAGTTTTTTTTTCTTGCCTCAGGCGCAAAAGGAGCTGGCTACGCTCCCGCGGTGCTCGTGCGGCTGAATGTGTCAGACGCTGCAGATGGAAAGGTGCAGGACACTCCATGTGCAACGTCGGCCACACGAGCACCACGGGAGGACAGGACGCCGGGACATGTAAGGCGCACTGGAATGTAAGTCTGCCGACTCACTGCGTTCAGGTGCGGGAGGGGGTGTTAAGCTGTATTGAAGTCAACGGCATCGCCCACATTGCGATCGGCCGCACTCGGAACGCAGGCACATTAGTGCCTGCATTCCAGTCCAGTGCGATCTGCAAAAATAGTGCTCGCAGCATTTTTGCGGATCGCACTGGACTGGAACACAGGCACTAATGCAGGCGATCGCACTGTGGGCGAGGGGCCTGCCTGCGCAGCCTACGCCCCCTCCCGCCCCTGAATGCAGGTGTTTTTTCGTTGGTAGATCTCAATGAGCTCGTCATTTGAAAAGTAGATCTCCAGACGAAAAATAGTGGGCGCCCCTGCTCTAGATTCTACTTGAAATTAAAGCCAAACTTCAGGAAAATAGTAATTCACACACTGCACTGGCTGCGTAAATTAAAAATATGTTCGTTGTGCGTGAAAGGCTGATGCAAAGCATGCCAGCCACTACACGATTCTTGACTTCCACGTGCTGCAGGGAGTGAGGGATGCAAATCGAACAGTATAGTGCTCCCAGTCACCTTCCCACCCCTCCTCACTACTTTGCCCATTCACACAATGCCTTGTACTTTTTGCCAAATGAACACAAGGAGTTTTGTGGTTGGAGGAGGAAAGATTTCACATCGATGTCCCCTCCTACAGAGTTGGAAGAAAGGGTGTCCACCTTCTCAGGACACGAGCAAAGAACCGGCATGCTGGGTAGAAGAGGGGTTACACAGGGGGGCTGGCTTACAACTTTCCTATTTGCTACTGTCCTAACCTCCTGAAGGTGGCGGTATAACAAATGTTTCTGAATTCCTGTGTCCCCCAATAAAATCAGAAAGAAAATCAGTCCTGCTAGAAATTCTACAGAAATGTTGTGGAAGGACCAAAAGCAGCCAAGTCATGCGAGGAGCCCACCAACATCCCTGAGTTAAAGTGGTTCTGTAAAATGGAATGGACTAAACTCCAAGTTGAAGCAACAGATACCTGAAAGTGTAGTGGCAAAGGCTCACATACTTTTGGCACAAATATGTACAGTAACTTTGGCTTTTCCCCAACACAGTAAACAAGCATTTTGCTGGATATAAATATGTAAAACCCGATGCTTTCCAACTACTAATAAAATAATAAGCAGCCAACACTAAAGTAATATAGATTTCACCATTTTGCCCATGCCATTCTCATGTTTTATTTTAAATATTCTGTTAAATCAAAAACCAAAGTGAAGTCAGATTTTTACAATTGGAACAGATTGAAGTCAATTACTTTTTTTTCAGAGGAAATTGCAGGTTCTTTTTTTCCTGGAAGGGTACCAACAAAATTTGTACACCTTTGCAATTATACATAGAACTTGAAAATCCAAAAGTATTAAAAGCACCAATGTCTACCATAAACTGGAATGTAAAAGCAAACAAGTCAGAACATTTTCCAAGTAACAATAACCAAACAAACTTACTCTGAAAGAAGTCTTTAAGCTCAGTCTTGTCCACATCATGTGGCAGATTGCCCACAAACAGTTGATGGCTGTCTGGGTATCTGTTGATGCGCCGCGTCTCCAACTCTCCTGGTTCCCCCTCTCGTACTAGGCAAAAAAAAAAATGTAAACCACCACCAAAAACTCAGGTAATATTCTATAATCTTAAAGTGTATGTCAAAACAAAGTGTATGTCAAAACAAAATAAGCAATACATATTCTTTAAAGGTCTATAACATTGGGAAATGTGCAAGTACGGAAAAATACCCATTTATCTGCCTGAAGCACAACTCAATTTTTTTTTTTAAAGTACTATTACAATTTGTAAAACCTTATGGAATCTCCCACGGGATCTAGTGCATGGAGTGATCTATGCAATAGCTTGCCTTGCTAGCATTGTTCGCAGTGCCACCCCCACCCTCCCACCGCTGTTCGACCACACTGCCGAGGAGACAATTTGTACAAGAATTGAGTTAAACTTGCCTTTCTGGAGAAGCTTAGATACCAAGAAGGTAGGACACTAGTTTTCTTCTATAGGGCTTAGTGCAGACACAGTGGCCACATTCATTATCTACTCTCCACTCGGTTCTGTCCTGGGAGGTGATACATCTTTTCAAAGCAGATACTAGCTGGGAGCTTGTTTAGTTGTGAATGACAGCACTCATCTCTGGCAGCAGGAATGCGCTGGAGACTAGCATCAATCACAAGTCCCAGGTTCAGGCTCCTCCAGATAACCAGCCGGCAACATCCAGCATGAGAGCAGTATTTAACCCCTTCGTGACTGACGACGTACAGTGTACGTCGCCAGCATCGGGGTTGAGAGCATCGCTCTACAGGGATAGGGGACGGTGGCTAAAGTACACAAGGGGGGGCACAGATCAACACAGCACTAGGTCACGTGAGGGATTACAGAAGAATTTAAAGAAAAGGTCGTCAGCCCTACCCACTGGCTTTTGCTAAACTACTCCCACTCTTAAATCACTACAACATAAAAATACTATGCATTCTGTAGTCCAAGATAACTAGGATAGCCCTATAAGGGCCATTCACAATAAAGTGTTGCATTAATCACAATAACGTGCAATTAACACATGCTTTCGCACAAAGCATGCATTACTGGGCAATTTGAATGGCACCCCAACAACTCCTGGTCATCATGCACTTTTGCGCAATACCACAATATTGTGTGTTGCGATAAATAGTGCATGCAGACTAAACATTCTGTAGTCCAAGAACTAGGAGGGCTCTTCAAGAAATACATGGCACAGGACAGCACTGAATTTCGGTCAGATTAACGGTTTCCTTTAGCACTTAACCAATAACAAAAATGGTTCCAATGGCACGTTAAGACAGACCAAAAGGGAGCAAATAAGAGTTCATTATTAGGGTTTACATATAATTTAAATGCAAGAGGAGCAAGAAAAACCACATAGGCTCAAGAGCAGTCTGTGCAACATGTTTATTTTAAAACAGCTGCCAAATTTACCTACAACGTACATCAGTGGTCTCAAAGTACCAGCCCGCAGCCCGCTCACAAGTCTGGTACACGGTCACGGACCGTGTACCAGACTTGCGGGAGCAGCTACATGGTCTGCATCTCTGTGGGATGCAGAGCGCATAGCTGCTTCTGTGCCGGCACTCGGATCCTTTCGGCCAGGCGTCTTCGCTAAACGCAGGCCGACAGGATTGATTAGAAATGTCTGCAGCAGACATTAATCGCCACTAGATAAACCGATCGGTGATCATGGCGCAGCTCACAGCCTCCTCCCTGCAACAAGGTAAGCTGGAGAGGGGGCTGTGTATTTAACTTACGGGTGGGTGGATGTGCGGTGGGGTAAGACTGGGAATTATATTGTCATATGTTGGGGGGACTGGGAAGTGGTTATTATATGTGTGTGGGGGTATTTTTTCATGTGTATGGGGGGTGTTTTATTTTATGTGCAGGGTTAGGTTTTGTTATGTGAAGGGGGGGGCTGGTAGAAAGAGTATAAAGGTGCCCATACACTGCACGATTCTCGTACAAGAATCGCGGGAAATCCCGCGATTGTACAGTGTATGGAAGGTGTGCGACTGTTTCTAATGTACGGTCACATGTTTGAAAACCAGCCGAGAATCGTACGATTTTCGGCTGGTTTTTAACATGATCGACAGATCACTGCCGAACGGGCCGGTGTGCGCACACTGCCCGTTCAGCATTGCAGTCATCGGAAGCCCGCCCCTAAGGGGGGCGGGCTTGCAATGGTCGCAAGTACGATCTGCCTGTCCAAGATGGGCAAATCGTACGTTTTTTTAAAGTACTTTACAACCCTCGCAAGACTAAAGTCTTGCGAGGGTTGTAGAGTGTATGGGCACCTTTAGTGTATTAGGCTACATTCACACCTGTATCTTTAGGTGCAATTATGGATTCCTGCATCAGAAATCCCTAATCTGGCGTTTAAAAGCTGTCACCTATTACACCAAGTTAATGATCAGGTGACAGAAGTTGCATATAAACGCCTGCACACCGCATGTAATGATATTATTGCATTCGGTTAGGAATCAATTACTCTCCCTGGACGCAATGATTGTGTACACGCTGCCTGAATAAATCACATAAGAGAACCAAGATTAGAAATGAATGCCTTATTTAGAATGGTTTAGCAAGTGAAAGTGTTCCATCACCAGATGTTACCTGGTCTGGGTCCTCCTCGGGGAGGCAACGTCATAGGCCTCTGTTCTCTGACTCTTGGATCTCTCTGTGGTGGTCTTGGCGTTTGGTTTTCAGGTTTGGCTTCAGGTCTGGGCTATAAACAAAAAGTAATTATCTATAGCATTTCTGTTCTATGCTACATTAAATATCCTTGCTGAATGAAGTGCATAGCTTTAACCCCTTCATGACTGAGCTAGTTTTCAGGTTCTGTTCATAAATGACTGACACATTTTTGCTGTGTGGTTATCACCTGTCCATCTAGCATAAGACGTCTCAATGGTTGAATAGCTGTGTAGTTCAAAGTGCTTATTAACCTTAATGTGCATAACCAGCTGAAGATACCTAAAAACTGCATTGCGTTCGGTAGATCATCATGGGTCTCAACTGAATCAAACTGGTGTGAATGGCAGTAACAGGGCACAGCATGTATATGCAATATGTGGTTGAAACTGCTTTTTAAAAAACTTTTCCACAACAAACTTAAAAGGGATGGGTCAAACGATAAAGTGGCACTAAAAGGTACTGTATTCTCCTAGGCAGGCGTTGCAATGCAAATTCCACTGTGGATGGCCTGCAGCTTAAAGGACCTTACAGCCAAAGCTGTCATCAGATGAGGCCTGAACATCCACCTGGTAAAACTCAAATGTTTGAACAGAAGACCAGGTGGCAGCTTTGCAAATCTGGAAAACCGTAGCTTGATGCCGAAAAATCCAAGAGGCACTCACAGATCAAAGAGTGTGCCGCGACAGGATCAGATTCCTAAAACAAACGAGGGAAATTGATCAAACTGGAGCAAACAAAATCTGCAGCAGCTGTACATGGCAACCAATCGGCTTCTCTCCAGTTTGTTCAGCTAAGGTTTGAAAATGAAAGTGGTCGATTGGTTGCCATGTGCAGCTGCTCCAGATTTTGTTTGCTCCAGTTTTGATAAATTCCCTTACTTGTTTAAAAAGTCTTAATTAAAAAAAAATGGGAGGATTAGGAGGTCTTTCAAACAAGATCACAAGTGCCAAGATCTGACCCTTGCTGGTACTCAAAGGCCAAATCATGTTCGTGTGACCCAACAGTCAGCATGTCCAGTGTTGCAGGGACAACCAAATCGTCCAAAATTCCAGAATGATGATCAGGAGATGCGAGTCCATCGACATCCCAAGTTCCCCATCAGATGCCCAGGACTTCTGCCCAGGCTGGCATCTGTCGTGATCACCCTCAATGACCAACCTACCTAGCTTCAGAGCAGAACTCTTAAGGCTGGGTACACACCTAGGCGTATCGAATATGCGCGTTTGTTGCGTGTTTTTACAGCAATTCGCGGTGACAAACATGCGTTTCCGAGGGCTACCTGGCTGTATCCCAATGGATACGCGCGGCAAATACGCCCCAAAGAAGCTCCTGTACTTCTTTGGGCATAGGGCGTTTTGCAGCGCGTTCCTACGCGCTGTAAAAACGCCCAGGTGGGAACCATGCCCATAGGCAATCATTGGTTTTCACATGTTGAGCGTTTTACAGAGCGTAGGAATGTGCTGTAAAACACCCAGGTGTGAACCAGGCTAAGCCATCAGGCCAGTCTATCCAAAGACTGAACCTCCCACGAGGATGTTGTGTTGTAGGGTCTGAGCAGAATTGGGAGAGTAGGACTGTTTTAATGCAAACTACAATCAGTTCCAGAATTCTCAAGCTGAAGCAAAGAGTTGGGCACCTCCTGGACAGGAGAGTCCATTGTCTGGGAGCAGAGAGCTTGAAGCTTCACGTAGGGAAGAAAAACTCTTGCTTGAACCGTGTCTAAGGTTAGACCCATAATTAACCAGTATATTGAGTATTAAAACAAGAGCTCCTGATCAAAGGGCTGATATAGCGTTCCAAAACATTCCATCTTTGTTATCAAAAAGCCTCTCATTTGAGCATTTGATTTGTTGGCAAGGTTCCACTGTTGTACATTTGCACCAGCCGCACAATGCACTATCATTGTAGCACTCTGTACAAGTCACTTAGACCAGATTAGATCCAGGCATATCAACAAGCACCGAGAGTTTCAGCAGACTTAAGATTCAGGAACCAGCCTAACTTTCTGGACTGTTATGCACTACACTGTCAGACTGAAGTTGTCCAAACACCTCAGTAGCTCGTCCAGGTATTACAAAATAGGGATGTCCTGAGAGCACACCAAGGCTAGTACAGGAACCTGAACCTTGGTGAACACTGGAGGTGCAGAAGATAGGCCCAATGGCAGGGCCACAAACTGAAGTGTTGAAGACCCACACCAAAGAAATCATTAATGCACTGGAAAAATAGGGTCATGAAAGTATGTGTCCTTTATGTCCAAAGAAGCCATCAAATCTACTTGATGGAAAAAACGCGACAGACCTGGTGGATTCTAGGATGAATTTCTGGGCCTGAATGACAGAGTGGATGACCCTTTTGGTTTGAGAGACTAACAGATTGGAGTAAAATCCCTGGAACCGTTCCACCCCAGGTATTCGGGCGATGATCCCTTGCTCCAGAATATCTGTGTGAGATGCATAAAAGATCTGAGAATCTGTCTCTGAATTCCTGTCATCCTCCATGAAAGCTAAAGAAAATAGTGGTAGCCAAGATTGTATATGTCACATGGTGTGTGTAAAGTTTTATGAACCAAAATTAAAAAAAAAACTATTTTTGCACAGAAGCAATAACGCAAAATATTTTAAAACAGCAAAAAAATTTACATTTTAAAAAAGGAGAACTATGAGACGAGTGATTTTCACTCACCTCATAGTTCTAGCCGACCTGTGACAATGAGACTGTCACAGGTCAGCTCAGTAGATCGGGAGGTGAGCGAACACATACCGGGTTCCCTCACCTCTCGATCCTGTCACGGCTCTCTGCCGTGACAGGGGGAGGGGCTGGATTCCCCTCTCCGATCTGCCAGCGCTGACTGGCGGAACGGACGGGGAGGGGGCGGGTACAGCTGGCTCTGCCTCTAGACAGGCAGAGCCGCTGTCACTCACGCAGCTGGGCGGATCCCATTATCTACGTCGGGATCCGCTCCGGCTGCCGCGTCTCAGTATACCGCGAGCTGTTGCTCGCGGTATACTGAGCTTAGGGTAACGGGAGGACGCTAGTTTGTGTCCTCCCGTTACCCTAAGGAGAACTATGGGGAAAAACACTGACCCCCATAGTTCTCCTTTAATACCAAACATATCTAGCCACAAAATAGCCAAAAAGCTACAATACATAAAACTGTAAAATAGGCAGAGTTAAAACCTAAGTGACTGCCCTAAAATGATTCTACCACCTCTGATGTGTGGGGCGCCCAGACCCTTTTAAGTTTGCTTTACAGCCCCCCAAATCCCCTTCTAAAAGCAGAATCCAGGCAGATTAGTTTTAAAACAAACAAGCTCACATTGAGCAAGTTTTAGCTCTGATTGGCACAGAGCACACCATATGTCAAAGGCAGTTAAATGGTAAAAAGTTCACCCGCTCAAAAGTAATGTTAGAGATAAAAGCTGGAATCTGGCAGACCAAATCCCCCCTGGCTTCTTGCATCTTTGCGTTACATTGACAGCAGCTTCCAGCATAGTGCTGGCTGTGGCCACTCCTTTTGCGATATTCATGAAAAAAAAGAGATGGTGTAAAGTGGAAAGTTGAGGCACATAGAGAAAAACTGTTGTGTTGATTTCCATTTCAAAAGTTGTCACCAAGGAGGGATCACTGCAGACCCAGGTTGGAAAAGTGATGTGGTCAAATAGTCCTGAACAGAACACAAAAGTACTAGTGTCATACAAACTATAAATGTCCAGGAGAGATAGTTGGAGGGTTTTGCTGTGGTGATAATGGAAGTGGCATAATCTTTGCCAATATTCCAAGGCGCCACAATACCAGGCAGCAACTTCCAGCCAAACACTCAAAAGTGTCCAAAAAACCTGTGCTACCTGCCCCCATGTGTATATTTACCCCTACCGTCGACTAATCAGCGGAGGAAAGTGACAACTAAAATGGACGTTAAATTTTATATAACACACAATCAATATATCGGTGAAATAAAATGTATCAAAAAGACAAATTCCATAAACTCAATAGTGAAATAAAATTAAAAGAAAGAAAAAGTCCATATAGTGTTAAAGTTAATCAAGATTTTTGGACACTTGATTGATGAGGAAGTATTCACACATCCTCCGATTTACTCACTGCAGCGGTCACTACACACAAGGGGGGGATATCCATAAGCATGAATAAATAAAAGATTATACAGGTACCAAAACACTGATCTAATATTTTGGGATCTTTCCATTAAAAAACCAGTGAGCCTTATTTAAGAATGCAAAGTTACAAATGCCCAAGTTTACCTGTGATGGCTGAACTTTGACAACGTGGGGTGGGATTCCAGACACTGGGACAGCACCACTAGGTGGAAGATTTTTGCTGGTCACAGAGGCCCAGGAAAAGGTCTAAAAAGGTAGTTAAGAAAGCGAACAGTTAATGCTGTTCAATAAGCAAAGTACCTATATGGGCAAGCTACATTATTAGGAAGGCCTTTTACCCTTGAGTCCTCCTGAACTGGTGGTGCAGGATCAGCAGGAAGTGGGGAGGGGCTCTTCTCCAGAACCTCTTCCTCTTCTGGGGATGGTTCCTCCGACACAGGTTCACACTTGTCTTCCACCACCTCAGGTTCGGGATCCTGCTCAGGTTCTGGCTCTGGTTCAGGTTCTGGTTCTACTATCTGCTCTTCCAGTGGTTCATCCAAGTCATTGTTGCTAAAAATATTGATAGGATAAAAAGTTAAAAAATTATACAAGTCGTTCATGCTTATGGCATCTGATTGCAAAATCAAATCCACAAACCCCACAACAGGATCATACAAACGATATGGCTCAACACCAGCGCAGGTCTAATAAAAGTTAGTCAATATTTATTATTTTGTTGCTTCTATTGAGATTTGAAAAGGTCAGGCACATAGCTGAAAAAACAAAAAGGACTGACCACTAATGGTGAAGGATCTTCATGAGCTCAAAATCAGCAAGGGGAGAGCCATTCCCCAAATATTCCAAACAGGTAGAACATATAACCTGAAAAAGGCAACTAGACCAAGACCAAGTGTGGTAAATCAAACAGAAAGCACCTAGAAACATGTCCCTTAAGATAACTTGAACACAAGTCTAAGACCAGCTGGCCTACCGAAGAAAGACCACAGCCCTAACCTTAGGAATCAGGCAAAGGGGACAAAAACTAGGTTCCCTGACAACTCAAATAAATTAGAGTCAGAAATTAAATATCACACCCTCGGCTAGTGGATGAGACTACCCCCCCACAGAAAAAACAGATATTCATTGGAGGCCCTGGAATGAAAGTATGCCTAACCTTAAACTGAAAACATGATTCTAAAGCTGGCCATACACCTCACATTTATTTCGTGCCCTCATCAAACAGTCGTTCCATTTCCGCACGAATACCCCATCATGCACAGACCAATGATATTTTAGTAGGGCTGCAACAACTAATCGATTTTGAAAATAATCGTTAGCTGCAGCTCTATATTTTAGATTATCGTTAGTTAGCAATACTGACCGAATTTCGTCAATTGACAGATTTCCATTTGCGCATGTGCAGTGTTCATGTTGCGTTTTTTTTTCGTACGAAAATGCCACTAGACCATTGATTTTCGTACGATTCGGAAGAAAAGTTTTCAAGCCTGAGCCTATCACTAATAGCCACGTAGCTGCTCTTAACTGGTCCATGTAATTAGAGGTCAAGTATTTGCAAAACTGCAAATTGACTGATCCAAAAGCTGGCTATTTTACCCTACACATGTTCAATAGTAGTGATCAGATTTAGGATTAGATCTGTAAACCTCTAGTAGATATTGGGCACACACTGAGAGGGCAATTTCTCAGAACTGGAGCAGACAAAATCTGGAGCAGCAGTGCATGGCAACCAATCAGCTTCTCTTTTTCATTTTCAAATCTTAACTGAACAGACTGAAGAGGAGCTGATTGGTTGCCATAGGCAACTGCTCCAGATTCTTCTGCTCCAGGTTTGATAAATTCCCCCCTGAATGTTTTATCTTCACCCATGTAGCCTTAGGCCTTGTTCACACCAAATGCAGACCAGATCCGGTCAGGTTTCTGCACACGCAGTGTAGTGGGTTGTGCCGCGTTTTAGACGCGTTTAGGGCCGGTTTTGGTAAAAACACTTGCATGCGTTTTTGATGTGTTTTTGCGTTTTAGATGCGTTCCAGACCAGATCCAGAGCAGGTAAAATAGGGCTTGCCGCATTTTTTTCATCCGGTCTGGATCCGCACGCTGCGATGTGAACTGGAGGTCAAAATACCATAGGAATACATTGGACGCAGTTTTGATCCGGTCTGCACCTGCTCTGGTCCGGATCTGCTCCGCGCTTGGTGTGAACAAGGCCTAAAAGGTGAGATTAAACCCTCAGATTGAAGACATTCAAACAACCTTACAAATATATTCAAATAAGACCTCCGTTTTTGTTTTAAAGTGATTTTCAATTGCGATAATGGGTCCAGAGGATACAGGCAATAATGAGGTGGGATCTATTGCCTATGATGAAAAATGCATACCTTAGTTTTACTTTGCACAACTGCTTCATTGTAACTCACTTTTGAATTGCATTTGTTTTTATATGCAGGAGTAATAGCCACTAGTGATGGGCTCAGGCGTAGCCAAACTGCGGCCCTCCAACTGTGATGAAACTACAAGTCCCATTAGGCATTGCAAGTCTCTGACAGCCACAGGCATGGCCTACCGAGTCAGATGCATGATAGTATTTGTAGTTTCCCCACAGTTGGAGTGCCGCAGTTTGGCTACCCCTGCTATAGAGGGCTTTTTTTTTCTTCTACAAAAGACTACAAAAGTGGAAATCTACTTGAAAGGTTTTTCTTACAGGGGAGATTGTGTATGCAATACATTTTAAAGCAAAGGAGAGAGAACAGTTACCTTCCAGATTGGTCGTAGTATGCACCATCATCTGTGGCAACTACTTCAGGAGTCTGCTGCCTTTCCTCAGGTTCATCTACTTCCTCATCTGATTCTAAGGCAGAAACAAGAGGGCATGTTAATCATTATTCCAACTACAAATTTATTCAGAAAAGAAAAAAATCTGAATGCCGTACAGAGGACATAAAACTACATACCTTCTGGAGGTTCTGTATCAGAGTCACCAAAAACTTCATCTTGGTAACGGAATATGTCATTGTGGACATAAAATTTGTTTGCCACAGAACCCTAGTGAGGAGAAATATATATGCCAAAATGTGAAAGTGAAAACAACCAAAATTACATGAGACAACAGGAAGAGTTTCATTAAACTACCAAAGTTTTCCTAACACTGAACTCTGCTCAAGTTTACCTTGGCACAGGTATTAATTGATCCCTTTTAGAAATTCATGTTTTCACTGACCTGCGAGAGGTTTAAAACCTTTTTTTTTTCATGTGGTCACATCTGTGGACTCAAATGGAGGGCAATGCTAGAATTGAAGCACACTAGCCAGCATTTTCACAGGATCAGATTCACAGCCATTCAAAAGAGCATGCTGGGAACTATAGGGATTAAACAGTTGGGCATCCAGAAACATAATGCTGCGCTGAAAGTCAAAGGCCCTCAGAAAAAGGACTTTGACCTTTAGAGGGCAATAATAAAATTGAGAACACCAGTGCAACGATGAGGCTACATAAAAGGTCACTCGTACTGGTAACTAGAAGGGAGCAAGCCACTTTGAAAACAGAACCTCCGTTTTGAACAAAGCTAATAGCATCTGTATTTCACTAGAGATTGATTCATCATCAGACCGGGATGCCACCTTGGGAATCCGACAAATGGAAATTAGGAAGGGAGACGGCCAATTTAAACCATTTAGTATATCACACATACTGAAGCTAAACTTGTGCTTTAAGGCAGGTTATGGATTTACCTCTGGTGCCAAAACAAAGGTCTGCATAAAGCGCCGCATGGGTTGCCGGTTGTTGGAGAGCTCTCCCATGACTTGTACCACGACCCCATCATTAAGAGTGGCATGGGCATCAACATGGCGGATCTTTGTCCGACAGTCCTTGAAACTCAAGGACATTACTTTCTTATGGATGTCCT
This sequence comes from Nanorana parkeri, assembly GCF_000935625.1. NCBI lineage: Eukaryota > Metazoa > Chordata > Amphibia > Anura > Dicroglossidae > Nanorana > Nanorana parkeri. The sequence goes on from NW_017306471.1 coordinate 227,433, forward strand.
GTAGAACATAAACACTTTAGTACTCATACAAAAAAGGAGGGAGAATCCCCCGCCCTCTTCCCCAACAAAACCACATCAAATGTATACAGTACTTACAGCTTGCCCATAGACAGCATCTGCTGGTTTCCCATTGCTGTCCAAGCCACCATGAACATAGGAAGAACTCTTGCCATAGAACCTAACAAAACATTACAAAAACGGTAATTTAAAAGGTGGTGAAAAAGGCAGACTGACACAAGGTGGTTAAAATTGCTCGGTAGCAAGAAAATAAAACATGCCCTTTAGTTTGAAGTACAGAAGTATATACAAAAAAAAAAAGTTTCTCCACTGGGGACATTACTTTCAATGTAAGCTGTCAAGGTGTGATTTCCCATACTAAAGTGCTAAGGAAGCCTATATAACTCTGAGAAAGGACATACCTATGCAGAAAGTCTGGTGCTTGATTTAGAAGGGTATAATATTGCCTCACAAACTCCCGCCCGACAAGCAGGGGACTTGGCTTCTCCATCACCATTTCTTTGGTCAACTGAAATCTGCAAAAAGAAAAAAAAAAATGCATAGGATCAAAAATATTGGCAGAAAAGTATATTTGTAACCTCTTGCCGTCCGCCCGTAGTAAAAAAACGGACGGACGGACTTTACACTGATAGTTTATTAGCTTCAAGTTTCTGCAGGGTTGTCTCTGCACTATCATAAATTACCTAAGGCCTGGTTCACACCTGAACGTTTTGTAGCGCGCTCAACGCTTGACGAACGCTCTACAAAACGCTCAAACATCTAAATCCCATTGTATTCAATGGGTCTGGTTCACACCTTGCCGTATTTCCGCCCGTCCGAACGTGATACAAAACGGCCTACGCCCAAAGAAGTACATGTACTTCTTTGGGGCGTTTTGGTCTCGCGTTTCCATTGGGATACAGCCAAGTAGCCCTCGGAAACGGGCGTTTGTCGCTCGTTTTTTTTTACCGCGAATCGCAGTAAAAACGCGCATATTCAATACGCCTAGGTGTGAACCCAGCCTAAAACTAGCAGACTTGAGTCCACCAGAATTTGGCCACAAATGAACATCAATAAGCTGATCACCGAATTGTTTGTAAATAACAGAGGACATGGTGTACTTTGTCCCCACTTATCAAATTTTTTAATTTTCAGTTTCGGTCTGAAAATTCCATTTCAATGCACCTCTAATTTTAATGTGCATTTGGCAGCCATACTGGGAGAACACCTACTTTTAATACAAAGTATAGTTTGATTGCCAAGAACTGAGCTTCTTTCTGCAAAATTAATTCCTCCCCGCCCCGTGGAGAACGTGTTACAACAGATGCATTTTAATATTATTAAACCTCTGCTGACCTGTGTCAGCACCAAAAATCACTTGCTAGGTGTATTCGCTGCATCCTGCAAAACTGATGTCTTTTTTTTAATCGGCTCAACTATTTCAGAAGCGTAGTGTAGAAAAAACTAGATGCAATCTCTGTCAAAGGATCCAGCTGGCAAGCAACAGGTCTAATCTTTGATCGTCACTTTACCTGTTAAGACGCCAATACCACCCCCCACAGCTCCACTAGCCAACCATGACTACAATAATCTCATGCAAGAATTTTAACAGCGATTTAGCCTTAGTCACTCGAAAGCTGCTTTCACCTTGGGCGATATGCACAGAATATCTGCAGCAGATGAAGCAAGTCATGCCCCTAAATCCATAAATCACACAGCCAAAGTATTCCTTGCAGAACTGAATGTCTGGGTTTTGGAAGGCAAGACACAGGCTACAATCTGTTATAAGACTGCACCTGCTGCTACTGTAGCACTTGCCATCTGTTTTAACTCTAGAGTTGGCACATCTTAACCTGGGGTAGCAAAGTTCACAGAAAAATAAGCAGTTTGTTATCGAAGCCCTGACATTCTGCAAATATTCACTGTGCAAGACAATTAGAAAGGCTTCTGTTGGATACAACCAGTTGCCATCAACAGAAGTTGGCAGATAATACATCTGACAACCGTGTAAAAGTGGATGGATTGTTCCCGTGAAAACGCTTTAAGTAGTAACCATCCCCATATACCCCCAAAAGTTGATATGGAATAAGCCTTTCCCACTATCTACACCCAGGTCACAGCTCATGTAACCCCGCAAAAAATATGTTTTATTTCTGATTCATTCGGATTTTAATTTATTTTGTCTCCAAAATACGATTTGGTTCATTATTCAGAAATTGGATCTCTGAGTTTGTTGTTTTGGGATTAAGTCACCTGACTGTGCCTGTAATACAACCCCCAACAGCCGAAAAAAAGAAACCCCCATCATCGGGCTAGAGAACAGTCACATGTCCAAGTTAGTATCGTTTTGAATGAAACTGGGACAGAGCATTAGAATTTGTCTGAATGTAACAAAATTGTAAAGAATATCCATTCAGATATGATAAAAATGACAGAAGGATGCAAAAGGAGAGTCATCATTGGTAACTTTTATATGAGGCTCTTCTTTTGCATATGGAGCTATAGTGCTCGAGCACACTATCTGCTGAGCTGCGTTAATCTGCATAGATCAACACAAGGGCCCATAGAAAACAAATGTTTACACCATAATGCGGTTATTTGGTTGCGGAAAAATGCAGACATGCTCCACTTTTACAAAATGCACCACGTCTTAACACATTGCAGTACATACAAGTTAAATGAAGGGTCACTGTGACAGTAACGGAGGGCAAAAATAAAAATGCAATGGGTTATACTACACAACATACACCGGCACTCAAGCTGTGTGAGCGAGCCCTTCTCCTTTTCAGTGAAACCAATCATAGTACAATAAGAATGCATTACTAGAAGGTTATCTGGAGTTAATCTGCTAAAACAAGTAGGGAAGGCCTTAAATGTCCATTTCAAACCGATTCCTAAATCAAACCACAGGAGATTGAATGCAGGCTAGAGTGAAATATGCTACAACTGAAAGTCTATCTACAGGAGGACTTGCTATTTATGGCAACTGGAAATAACTTGTTCTCAAATTTCTAAGAGCTGCTACGTTATTCATGGCAAGCCAGGAGAAACAACGTGCAAGAGCTGGTCGCTATGAATATCAAGATAGAAGACTAGAAGTATGTGAATGCCATGAAGCACACTAGGCTCAGAAAGGGCTAAAAAGCCACTCTGAGTTCATTCTAATTGCACTTTGTCATTTAGGATTCCACACCCCTTTACTACTACTACAAACTACTATCCCATGGTTCTCAAGATTAAAGCTGTACTCCAAGCAGGAAGAATAGGCACTTGTTAATTAAGCTCAGTATTCATTAACAGACCATGATTTTTTAGTACAAGTATCCGCATTTGACTTGGGATCAGCATCTTGCAGTCTACTGTACAGCAGAGCACAGTCAGGGGAAGACAGAAGCAGCACAAAGCACATGCTCAGAGTATAGGAAGGCAGAGGGACAGAGACATGAGCTCATTGTTGTGCTGAATCTCCTTTTCACTGCTCAGTCACAGATGGGGGCAGGGAGACCACCTGTATGTGAAAGTAAAACTAGCAGAGAAATAAGGTCCCCATCCCCGTCAAAGGGCTTTGCTGTATATGCTAGAGTGGGGTAAAACTGAACATACAGAAGTGAATGCCGACAGGCAATACAGCTCTAAAATGTGAATTTTGTGGTATGCCTGGAGTTCAGCTTCAATTTAAAAAAAAAAAAAATAGCCATGGTTGGCAGTACACTAGGGCTGCAACAACTAATCGATGAGAAATGTTGACAACGGTTCTCATTATCAATTAGTTGATTCAGCCCATGTGCCTGCACCTCCTCTCTGCTCAGTCGTTCTCGCCACCCCCACGGGCACGCCATTGCCACTCTGCTCAGCTGGCCTCCCTCGCCGGGACAACTCTGCTGACTGCTGAGAGGCCATGTCAAAGATTTGGCGAAAGTGGAATTTAAGTGCCAGAGGTTTCTACTTTTTCTTATGGATATGCCTGGCGACACCATCTGCTTCCACTGCTGCGCCCACCTAGAACCATTGTGTTTTGATTCCTGTTAGGAGTGCGATGGCATATGGACATACTGCACCATTTTAAATGCACTGTTCAACCATTGCATTTTTTTCCAAAGGTCCAGCAAGTAGGATTTTGACAAAAGTGATTTTGCCAGAATAATGGATACGAATACAAATGCTGAATATATGCATTTTAATACAAGATGTGTCACATTTGGGAAAATGCGTCAATACACTAGAAACTCATGCAATATTAAATGAGAACATGAGGAGCCAAGAGTCTGCCGGGATGTTCTACCTAGCCATACAAGGACATTCATGTGCCCAGCAGTCCTTGCACATCCAAGTCTTTTATCCGCCATTCAGTGTGGCCATGCAAAGTTGCCATATCAGTTAACACGGCCACCCATCCCTGACAATACTTTTTGGATAGGTCTCCTGCCACTGCAAGGGCATGTTCACTATGAAAATAAATTAACAATTTTACACTTAAACAAGCTTATGTCCTATGTTTGCAAGTATGGTGTAAGTTCTGCCAGGCCTTACGACCACGGGATGTTGTTATTCCTCCAAAGACAACCTTGTTACTTTTGTGTGGCTGGATCACCAGCAAAAGTCAGTGTGCAGCAGAATGGCTGGTGCCCACCTGTGTAATTTGTGAGCGTGGCAATCATGCTAGATACCGTGCGGATTGCCGTGGGGTCACAGACGATTGTGCAGTGGGTGCCATTTTCTATTGGCACCCCAGTCACGCTGCGCGGTTTCCCGCCATGACTGTGCCCGTCCATCTGAACACGATCGCGGCTAAAACAGCCGAGCGTCGTGTATTGCAAAAAAAAAAAAAAAGTACATGCATATTTTTCTGCGATTGCCGCGTGGATGAACACCTGGTTCCTGGGTGTGTTGTAATTTACTAAACGTGAGATTGTAGTCCATCAAGGGAGCAACCTTGGAGCGGTGGCTACTTACAACACCAAGAGGGACCGTGGGGAACAAAAGTAGCCACCCTCCAGAAGGAAGGAAAGTGTCAGCATGAATTCAAAGATGACTTGAGGAGCTACAGCCGGGTGATATCTGAATGTGGAATTTCTAGTCCCAGCATGGCCATTTAATATTACCTACTCCTTGAGGTAGTGCAGGTGGTCAAGGTGATCATTGCGTGCGATTCCCCCATCTGCATAAAAGTTCACTGAACTGGTCCATTGTTTGTGTTCTGGGTGTGGATACAGACTGCACACCTTGACATCCGATTATTACATACACCAGGGCTAGACAATTCCTGATAGCCAGGGTGACTGAAAAACAGCTCTCTGTTCACTGGGTCAGTGAGGGTTATTACCAATGGGGAGATGGACGCTGAAACGCCAGGGCTATCGTTGCATAAAGCCAGCACTGTGCGAGAAAGTAGCAGCTAATGTGACTATTGACAGCCAGCAGTATGCCAGACAGACTGAGCCAAGTCCTACGCCGTGCGAGAAAGGTGAACCTAGCTGTCTACTTCGTGCCATACCGCTGTCAATAGTTACATTTAGCTGCTATGTTCTCATGCAGTTCCAGCTTTTCCCAATGATAGCCACAGAATTTTCAGTACCCATCTCCCCACCAAACAACCCCAATACCCAAACTCTCCCTCCCTCATCCAAAGTTCGTCAACTCCAGCGCCAGGAGAGAGACAGGCGCCGCTATCACACTGCAGACTAGGGCTGCAACAACTAATCGTCATAATCGATGATTGAAAAAGTTGTCAACTTTTTCAATCAGATTAATCGGCTTCCGCTTAGTTGGCCCTGTTCACGGCTCCACACACAATTCGCAGCTCCTCCCCACCTCATGCTCGCCGCTGCCAGACCCACGCTCCACGCGCTGCGCCTCCTCCCCGCCTCACGCTCACATTCACGATCGCCACAGGGACGTGGGGAGAATTAGTGAGGAGCAGGTGTGGGGGGAGGGGGAAATGGCATCCACCGATAGACAGGCCTGATCTCGGATGCAAGTTGTATATTATACAGCACAATGTACCATCAGCTTTAGAGGACTACAAAGCCCAGCAATAGTACATTATACAGCACAATGCAGAATACAACCAGCTATAATGTACTATTGCTGGGATTTGTTGTATTCCTCTATAGCTGGTTGTATTCTGCATTGTGCTGTATAATGTACTATTGCTGGGCTTTGTAGTCCTCTATAGCCAGTGCCATTCTGCATTTCATTGCTGTTTTAATTTTACACTTTTTATTTCACTATATTGCACACCACACTTTTTTTTTCTCCGCTCCAAGCTTGCTCCTGTGATGGACTACAATTTCAATACAAACTAGTAGTCCCATCACTGGAGCCATTTTTAAAAATGTATTTTATTTTTTATCCGATTAACTGATTAATCGAACTCAAAAATCGGCTAACTAATCGATTTTCAAAATAATCATTAGCTGCAGCTCTACTGCAGACAAGCTATGGGAACATTGAGCAGTGTTTATTACTTATGATTTAAGGTTGTTCTACTGGTAAATAGTCTGTTCTGTATTTTCATTGTTAAAATAAGTGTTCAAAATTGACAGAAGGGTTTTCTTTTTAAAGGTTATTTTTCAGCTACCTATATAATCATGTGCAGGTTATGTAATACTAACTCCTGGGCATTTAAATCTGGTTCCTAGTTCTGAGTGAGATTTGTACAAGCCTGCCACTAAATCAGTTTGTACTGCCATAAAATCAATGCTTAGCTTATAAGCCAGAGAATAGCCATTTCCATATTCAACTGATCACACATACGTTGTTCTTCACAATTTCTTTAAAGTGATATTTCACCTTAAAGTTTTTTTTTTTATACTTCAGT
>NW_017306471.1:234261-244003 GCF_000935625.1 Nanorana parkeri
AACCTATGTGCTCATTCCCAGCTGTGCCCACAGTAGCTGTGTGCATCCATAGACTCACAGCCTGAGGCAGGCCACGCCCCTACTCACCGCCCAGCAGTTTGACCGATGACAGAAGGAGCCTATGACCTCAGTATCCTCCCCCGCAACCAGGAAGTTCAGGACGGAGGATTGGTGGGACACAAAGATACTGGGCAGTTTTTACCTTAATATAAAGAATGCATTAAAGGTAAAATAAACCCAGACTTTAGTAATACTTTAAAACAAAGCCTGTCAACATAGAAACTTGATGAGCCGACGGTTTACATTTTTGTCAAACCCTGCAGTGTGTAAGATACTCAACATTCAGGTTAAAACCTAGGAGTGCCCAGTTATATACAAAGCTGCCCCTGGATTTAAACAAGCTTCATGATACATCAGATAAACCTCCAAATAAAGAGGAACAAGTGATGTCCTGGGTCACCCTAATAAGCTGGAACAAGTGATGTCCTGGGTCACCTTGGTAAGCTTGACCCAGAAGTGCTTGACCATGCAGCACACACCCATTCCAGACATCTTCAGCAAATCCTTTGTCAATTGGCGCTGCAATAATGTCACATCTGGTCTATGTTGCCGAAAAGAAGCCCAAAGTGGCACGATACAAGAGATAACACTAGATGACTGCATACTATTCCTGCTCAGCGACTCGAGTATCAACCACCCCCCCTCCCAAAAACAACACTAGTAACAAAGTTCACCAGGTTTCCCATTAGGAAGAATGTCCACCGCCAAAGCCTCACTATGGGAGAGTCTATGACTGTAATGAGCCAAGAGCAGGTCAGAAGCAGGGGACATGCCTTTAGTCAGGAATCTTGGATATTTTCATACCAATGCAACCAGGTGTTCTGGGCACTCGAATCAACACTAAACAGGAGAATGGATCTAATGGCATCTTGAAGTGCCTGTTATGTGGGAGCTAGCAACAGTTTAGATGTAAAAGTTATCGCCAATTCAAATGTCAACAGTGCCATTAGGGTTTTGTGACTTTAGGCAAAGCTTTTCTGTTGCTTGGTTGCATTACAAGATATGCCAAGCAACACAAACTGAAAGCAGTATCACTGCCCTTCCAGTGTCTGTGTTTACACCTGGCCAAGGGTGACTTTACCAGAAGAATTCTGGTGTTTAATGAATCGAAGCCCAACAGAAACATGCTAAGGGACCCCATATCAAAGTCAAGTTTTTTGTTTTTGTGTCCCGACAGGCAAGCTTTGTTATGACATAGAACACTGAGGGGAATTTATCAAAACCGAGGCAGATATACATGGCAACCAATCAGCTTCTCTCTTCAGATTGTTCCATTAAGATTTGAAAATGAAAGAGAAGCTGATTGGTTGTCATGCACATCTGCTACAGTTTTGATAAATTCCCGTGTGTGTGGTCTCGTCTGTTACAGATGTTTCTACTTGCATGTGAGCATTCTTCACTCAGTGTTAGAGGTGCACCGAAATGGAAATTTTAAAACTGAAATTAGAAAAAAAAAGTCACGCCGAAACCGAACAATGTTTTTTATTTTTTCAAATATTTTATTTTTTATAAACTTTTTAATTGTTTTATATTTATTTATGAATTAATTTATTTTTTACTTTACTTTTAGGGTCTTTGGGAAATATTAGGGGTCTAAATAGACCCCTGATATTTCCCTTTTAAAATAGAAAAAGAGATTGAGAACACAGAGTCCTCAATCTCTTTTTCTGTGTCCCCTGTTATCAATGAACAGGAATCCTCTATGAGTGTTCCTGTTCATTGATAACATGAGAACATTGTTTATTATAACAATTATGAATGAATGGAGGTGATGTAGATCACTCCCATTCATTCATAATTGAGGATATAGTTAACATACCATGTCCTCAATTATGTACACAGACTCAGCGATCACTGTTTGTGTACCTTGCTTTTCTCTCTGACACAGGAGGCTGGTCGAGCGGTGTAGAGAGGAAAGCCCAACCTCCTGTGACAGCGCCGTCGCCGCCCCACACCGCTCTGCCGGACTGTGATAGGCGGCTGAGCCGTGTGGGAGGAGAGACACCGGCCGCTCAAAGCGTTCTCGTCCTGCAGCGCTCGGCCGGCTGTCACTTTCTTTTCTCCCCGCTGGAACAGCGCCCAGCGGGGAGAAAAGAAACCACAAAACCGTGCCGAGATACTACACTGAGTAGGGATGCGCCGATGTATCGGCCGAAACATGGCTCTTTCGGCATTATGCCAAAAATGCCATTTTCGGCCGATATATCTGTGCATCTCTACTCAGTGTAGCATCTCGGCACGGTTTTGTGTCGGGGTGAAGCAACTTCAATGCATAGTTATGCAATCAGGGCCCCTCCAATCAAGAAGCTGAACTCAATAGACCAGAAGCTGGAAGGGTCAGTGACAAGAGGGGGGGCATGGACACTGCAGTGCTGGAAAGGAATGCTCCGCTAGGAGAGGCTTTCATATTGTGGAAACATACTGTGCATACTTGCACATTAAAGCTAAAAAAAAAAAAACCTTCCCGGGGCCAAAAAGTTTGGATTTTGTCTAGTAGTTTGCTTCCGCTTTATTAGCCACCCTCTGTATTAAAATGTATACTATTTAGAGTAGCATATTGTCATTAAATGTGCACCAGCCATAATATTATGACCACTGAGAGGTGAAGTGAATAACTGACTATCTTATTATAATGGCACGTGGGTGGGATAGATCAGGCCGAAAGTAAAAGGCATGTTATCCCTGAAGTTGATGTGTTGAAAGTAAAATAAACGGGCAAGCTTAAGGATTTGAGCAACAAGGGCCAAATTTTGATGGCTAGACGAGTGGGTCAGAGCAACTCCAAAACTGCAGCTCTTGGGGGATGTTCCTGGTCTGCAGTGGTCCAAAGAAGGAAAACTGGAGAACCGACGACAGGATCATGGGCGGTCATGGCTCACTGGTGCACGTGGGGAGTGTAGGCTGGTTGTGTATTCCAATCCAATAGAAAAACTACTGTAATTCAAATTGCTGAAAAGGTTATTGCTGGCTAGAAAGATGACTGAACACACAGTGCATGGCAGTTCGTTGCATATGGGGCTGTGTAGCCGCAGAGCAGTCAGGGTGCCCATGGAGACCTGTGCCCAACGCCAAAAGCACCTACAATGAGCATAACTGGATCACGGAGCAATACAAGTAGGTGGCCTGGTCTGATGGATCACATTTTCGTTTACATCATGTAGATGGCCAAGTGCTTGTGTGTCGCTTATCTTGGGAAGAGATGGCACCAGGATGCACTATGGGAAGAGGGCAAGCTGGCAGAAGCAGAGTGATGCTTTGGGAAATGTTCTGCTGGGAAACCTTGTGTCCTGCCATTCATGTGGATGTTACTTTGACATCTACCACCTACCTAAACATTGTTTTGCCGACCAAGTACACCCCTTCAGGGCAACTGTATTACCCGATGGCAGTGGCCTCTTTCAGCAGGATAATGAATCCTGCCACACTGAAAAATGGTTCAGGAAAGGTGAGGAACACGAGTTTGAGGTGTTGACTTGGCCTCCAAATTCTGCAGACCTCAATCCAATCGAGCATCTGTGGGATGTGCTGGAAAAACAAAGCCTATCCATGGAGGCCGCACCTCACAATTTAGGACTACTTCCAGTATCTGCTACTGACGTCTTGGTGCCAGATACCACAGCATACCTTCAGAGGTCTAGTAGAGTCCACGTCTCAATGGGTCAGGGTGTTTTGGCAGCAAAAGGGGGAACTACACAATATAAGGCAGGTGATCATAAAGTTATGGCTGGGGGGGGCGTGGCCAACTAGCGGACGGAATGGCTGCTTAGACCCGGAGCTCCGACCATCCACAGGCCCAGGCACTAAATACAGCGACCAGCGGGATCACTACCGGCCACACTCACTGCTGCTGGTATCCGGAGAGCGTACCGGAGATGTCCCGCAAACGCAGGAACGGCCCCAGACCTCGTAAGGTCACCGATTTCTTCCGGCGGCCCCAGCCTAAGGCCATGCAAGATGGCGGCTGCCGCGGCGCTGCACCTGTGTCCCTCTCAGGGCTCCGAGAGATCGGAGGGGTCTTCACGCTCCTCACAGGACGGAGAGCAGGAGAGCTCGCTCATCCCCGCTGACACAACGGCTGCCTGCTTCTCCTACAGGGCTGAGTCCGGCAAAATCGAGGCCCCGGCTTTCGGGCCTAGTGTAAGAGGTGAGCCCTTCTAACACTATGGACGACACGAGGTAATTGTTTGCCCCTATAGAGAACTACCCCACAGCCAACCAACCCCTCTCTGACACCACCCTTAAGGATATGCTAGTGTCCTTGAGGAGTTCACTTAACACGGATATACAGGCTTTGGTCCGCCAGTTTAAATCTGACCTGAATGAGGTGGGAGAGAGGGTTGCACACATTGAAGACAAGATGGGGGACTTTGCAGACACCTTCAACGTCCTGGTAGACGCTCATAATGATAGGGAGGAGGACATATCATGGCTGCAGACTAAAGTGGCAGACTTAGAGGATAGGTCACGCCGCAACAACATTAAGATAAGAGGCATCCCTGAGTCCGTCCGTCCCGACGACTTGTCCACCTTTGTGGAAACATTCATAAAGTTATGGCTGATCTGAGCAGGGGTGCAGAATTCCCATCACCCGAACTGCATGTCCCAGGCGGGTAGTTCCCCCCCACATATAGCCCTGCTGCAGGCTAGCAGAGCTAAATGTAGAGCAGGGGAGCCAGCAATCATTTAGTACAACTAATCTCAGATCACTTGTATAAAATGTGCAGCCATCTAAGGTACTGAAGGCTGGGTGTTTTTTTTTACCTTAATGCATTCTCTGCACAAGGCCTCATTCACACGAGAAAAGGCCGGCACGTAAAGCTCCATGCACGGCCGTATCGAGCAGCTCCCAGGAAGGACAGGTGCTGCATGTGATTAGTATGCAGCTCCTGTCCTTCTCTAAGGGAGTACGCAGCCATACGCTCACCCCAAGTGCAGTTCCGTGCGGGTCCCCCTGGCTCGGACGCAGACAGGATCCATCCTGTCAGCGCAGTGCGCACGAGTACGGACGCCCGCAACGACGTGCAGGGCGGGTCAGTGTACGGCCGCATACTTCCATAGAGAAGGACAGGGGCTGCGTACTAATCACATGCAGCACCTGTCCTTCCCGGAAGCTGCTCGATACGGCCGTGCACGCAGCTGTACCTGCCGGCTTTTTCTCGTGTGAATGAGGCCTTAATTTAAAAGACAACAGTACTTTTCTAAACCCCGCCCCCATGTACCTGCTTGCATCCTCTGCAGCAACCAGGAAGGTACTCCATGTTCTGCAAATTTCCTAGTTGTGGGGGTGGGTACTGAGGGCAGAAGAGCCATAGGTTCCTTCTGTTGTCAATCAAACTGTGACTGCAAGGGTGGGGGCGTGGCCGGCCACACACTATGGATGTCCACAGCTAGGTGCATGCACGGTTGCCTCCACAGCAGCTGAATAGCTAATGGAGGCACCCGTATGGGGGCTAAGGGGTCCAAGGGTTTATTGCTAGAGGTTTGGATACCACTAGAGAACGAGGGAATAAAAAAAAAATTAAATGACAAAATAGTGCATTAAAGCAAGTCTGGCCACCCCAAAACAGAGTAAAAAAAAAAAACCTGAAGGTTTAATATCACTTTAAAAATAAAGGATACAAAAACGATAAAAAACACTCACCTTGGACCTGGCCTTCCGAGGCACAGGTGACGTCAAAGCGCCTTCTGGAAGCATCAGAAGACCGGGGCAAGGGGAGTATTCTCGACACAGATTTGTATTTTTACTTTACCATCCATTTTGTTTTGGCGGCATGAAAGCAGACCTTCCATTTGTATGGAAATTCCACCTTTAACAATTATTTTAACAGGCCGCTTAACGTACCACAAAGCCAAAAATGAGGACCATTGCCTTCTTGCTAACGCAGCCTATGGTAGTGCACATACCACGCAGCGCAGTGGTGTGAATCGGCCCTAAGAGAGTGGGAGAATCTCCCCAGTGGGGACACACACCAAAAACTCAACAGGGATTCTAAGCCATCCATAGTTTATCAAAATGTTTTGGCATTAGATTAAAAAAAAGGGAACCCGTGTTAATTAATCCTACATACAGAATAAGGGACGCGTGTGATGATGACCTCGTTATGAAAAGGTCAGATGAGCTCCATTCAAGGAGGAGAGATCGGGTAAACACTGATGAAGGGGGTCCAGCATGTAGATGGATGCAGCAGTGTGGTACCCATCCCAGAACTGAAAAGGGCCACGCAGGCCCTACACCCAATAATATACTGATGAGGAAACATCCTTATAACAGGGCAGAGAATGTGGGCTACTATGACCTCCCTCAGTCACAGTGAAAACACTGCTTCTATACCCCCATGGTCAATGGAGTCCCATATAAACCTCATTCTGCTCATTAGGGAGACCTCGCGGTGAGGCCCGGTCACCGCACACCGGCCTTTATTAGTGACATCACACTCAAGCCATTGAAACGGGAGGCCGCCCTCGCTGGACAGCCCTGCCTATACAAGCAGCCAGGTGGAGACCGGCACGTAGGCCGCAGGATACAACGCGAGTCGTTTCAAGGAGAAAGGACACGAGGCCCGCGCTACAGAGCCCCGCAGACACAAGCCCGCTACCCCCCACTTACCCACCCTCAGCGTACCAACCAACCAGCGACCTACCTGCTAAAGGTTCGGCTTGGGGCGGGCTTTGCGCTCCGGAGCAGCCTCGGTGTCCCTCACACAGCGTCGGCACAAGCAACGGCGTGCTCAGCTGCCGGCTACATATACCAGGCTTACAACCTAACTTGGTGAGGCTCTCGGGCCAATCGTATCAATTATCTCAAGCACCTCGGAAGCCTATTCGCTTTTCGGCGCCGGACGGGCGGGACTACAGAGTGACTGACGCGCCTGTTAACCAATAATAGCGCGCACGAGTTTCCATGGGCGGGCCAGAATTGGAACAAGTCGCGACCGCCAGCCAATAGTAAAACACATCACATCGCAGAGGGCGTGACGAGTGGGGAGGCTCTGTGTCCACAAAGAAAGACCGGCTTGGGTTGGCGCGCGGAGATTCCCACACTGAAGTAGTGTGGTTGTGAAGAAAGCGATACCCCTGCGAAATGGAGCAGGAGAACCCGGGATTGCTATAAAGAGAGGCGGGAATAAGGGGCGATGGCAAATCAGAATGCGGGGAGTGGGATGATTGACAGATGTAGAAAGGGTTTCTTAAAGCTAGAGTGACCCTTTGCTTAGGCTCATACATGGTCACAAAACAGACGAGCCTCCTCAGTATTATCACCTACCCTTATCACTTCCCTCATCACCCCTGGAAAGGGAAAGCTGACCTGAAATACAGATTTGTCATAACAGTGCGAGGAGAGAAATACTAGATCATAAGCTGAGCCTATTAGTAATAGCAGAACCCTGCAGTGATAAAACAATACAATTAGTTAAACAAAAGAATAAAACACTGCTCACCACCTCACTATGTCCAGTACAAAAATACCAGAAAACACCCTACAATTACAGCAATGGCGCATAACATCTTCCATCACCAGGTCTGAGAAAGTACGATGTCACAGCTCTTGAGCGAGATAAAAACACCAAGAAGAAGAATGGTAGCTCTTCCTGCCCCTAAGGCTGGAAATAAGAAGTTTGACACAAAATAGCAAGTTCGATCAATGAACGAATGGGCGGAGCCGGCCGTAGTGTCACCTGGAGACGCTGGTCATTGCAACTGGGCGGAGCCAGCTGCAAGATCAGCTGTCATTTGCAAGGCGTTCGCCCCGCTTTCGCTGTCGCTTAGGCTCAGTGGAGCCGAAGCATATGTCTTCGGCTCGGACGCCTTCGAGAGCTGCACGGGCTATAGCGTATAGCCCGTACAGCAGCCCTTCGGTTCGAGAGAACCGAAAGGCTCCGGCGGCCGAAGCTAGCGAAAGGATCAGCCAGAGCTACGTCCTTTCCTGCCCCTCCTCATGCTGAGCGGTGCGCACGAGTGGGAAAACGGCCCAAAATGTAAACAGCCAGCAATGGCTGTTTACATACAAGCTTTCCAGCGTCTGTAGATTGTTAAAGATGTCACCAGCACACCATAGTGAAGTGAAGAACACGTCTGTTTATTGACGCTGCATGTCAAAACAAATAGCAACGCTTTGGGGCCACACAGGGTCCCCCTCATCAGGCTTGAAATACCCGGTAAGGAGTGCAGCAGGATTCTGGAATACATATGTTCTGACTGGCGTCTGTAGAGACGCCCGGTCGCTTGTATTTTGCATGTGGCTGTGCTTCCCCTGCCACAGCCGGTCCCGAGCTCTGCTGTGCCAGTCTCCCTCTGATCTTCTTGCCGGTCTCCGAATGCAGGAAGTGATGTATTTTACATCACTTCCACATTCATCTGTCATTCATGGCTACAGGAGCCAAAGAGAAGCTGGTGAAGCAGATCTATGCTTCATCAGCTTCTCTGGGGGTCCCTAGGTAACATTATGGGTCTTGGAGACCCCGGATGTCTCAATAAACAGGACCTGTCACGTAAATTAGTGGAGTTCTTAGCCCCCGACGTGATAGCAATCAAATTAAGTGTAATAAATAAAAAAATAAAATCACATTTAAATAAATTTAAAAAAAATCCCCCACACAAAATTTTTTTTAAAGTCCCCTGCCCCCACATAGACACGCATCAGGTGTGCCTATGTGTGAAAACACCCGCACACGTTACATATCATGTACTTTTTTTTAATTGTATAGTACAAAATAAAAACCCCCAGTGGTGATTATATACCACCAAAAGAAAGCTCTATCTGTCCCCCAAAAAATTATATAAAATTAATTTCAGTACAGCGTTGCATGACGGAATAAATGTCAGTGAAAGTACCGCAGTGCTGAATACTGAACAGCCTGGCCAGGAAGGGGGTTTAACACAAGCATAAGGATCCCTATTTGCTGACATGTAACTGCCAATTTCAGATTTTGATGTTCTGAGCTGAAAATAACGGTTGTGAATTCCTTTATTTAAATGATTGATATTATTAATGATATGAATAAAAGCCCCATTCAATGCATTGGAACTTGGCAGTTAAAAGGAGAACTATGAGGTGAGTGCTTTTCACTCACCTCATAGTTCTAGCCGACCTGTGACAATGAGACTGTCACAGGTCGGCTCAGTAAATCGGGAGGTGAGCGAACACATACCGGGTTCGCTCACCTCTCGATCCTATCACGGCTGGATTCCCCTCTCCGATCCGCCAGCGCTGACTGGCGGAACGGACGGGGGAGGGGGCAGGTACAGCTGGCTTTGCCTCTAGATAGGCAGAGCCAGCTGTCACTCACGCAGCTGGGCGGATCTCGACATCGATGTCGGGATCCGCTCCGGCGTCTCAGTATACCGCGAGCCTAGGGTGACGGGAGGACGCTAGTTTGTGTCCTCCCGTTACCCTAAGGAGAACTATGGGGAAAAGCCCTGACCCCATAGTTCTCCTTTAAAGCCTGTCCACCGTTGAAGCACTGCCCACTGCATTATATGGAGACAGTTAATCCCTTAATGACGAGGCCTTAAAAAGGAGAACTATGACATGAGTGATTTCCACTCACCTCATAGTTCTAAGCCGACCTGTGACAATGAGACGGTCACAGGTCGGCTCAGTAGATCGGGAGGTGAGCGAACACATACCGTGTTCCCTCACCTCTCGATCCTGTCACGGCTCTCTGCCGTGACAGGGGGAGGG
>NW_017306471.1:244724-245822 GCF_000935625.1 Nanorana parkeri
TGCCTCTAGATAGGCAGAGCCAGCTGTCACTCACGCAGCTGGGCGGATCTCGACATCGATGTCGGGATCCGCTCCGGCGTCTCAGTATACCGCGAGCCTAGGGTGACGGGAGGACGCTAGTTTGTGTCCTCCCGTTACCCTAAGGAGAACTATGGGGAAAAGCCCTGACCCCATAGTTCTCCTTTAAAGCCTGTCCACCGTTGAAGCACTGCCCACTGCATTATATGGAGACAGTTAATCCCTTAATGACGAGGCCTTAAAAAGGAGAACTATGACATGAGTGATTTCCACTCACCTCATAGTTCTCCTTTTTAAGGCCTCGTCATTAAGGGATTAACTGTCTCCATGTAATGCAGTGGGCAGTGCTTCAACGGTGGACAGGCTTTAAAGGAGAACTATGGGGTCAGGGCTTTTCCCCATAGTTCTCCTTAGGGTAACGGGAGGACACAAACTAGCGTCCTCCCATTACCCTAAGCTCAGTATACCGCGAGCTACAGCTCGCGGTATACTGAGCTTAGGGTAATGGGAGCACACAAACTAGCGTCCTCCCATTACCCTAAGCTCAGTATACCGCGAGCTACAGCTCGCGGTATACTGAGCTTAGGGTAATGGGAGCACACAAACTAGCGTCCTCCCATTACCCTAAGGAGAACTATGGGGAAAAACACTGACCCCATAGTTCTCCTTTAAATGCCCCAAAAACACAATAAATACCCATTTTTAAAAGAAAATATAAAGGATGAGGTTACAACGTGTAAATAGATACCCAACACGCCCAGGTTAAAACTATGTTCGTCTGTGAAACAGTGACAAAATTCAGTACCCCAAAAAGTCCATAGACAACGCTTCAAAAGCCCCTACAGGTGATCAGTTTAGAGATACGCATAAATATTGATACTAGAATTATTGCTCTCCCTGTGGCATGCGTGGCTAAACCAAACATGTGTAACGCGATCATAGTTTTTGTACGTAGGCGCACCTGATGTGTGTTTATATGAAGACGCGTGCGCTTGCATGGGCGGGGAGACTTAAAAAAAAATGATATTAAATGAAATGTAAAAATAATTAACATTTTGAAATTGTTACCCCCCCCCCCAA
>NW_017306471.1:246588-247127 GCF_000935625.1 Nanorana parkeri
GTCTCAGTATACCGCGAGCTGTAGCTCGCGGTATACTGAGCTTAGGGTAATGGGAGGACGCTAGTTTGTGTCCTCCCATTACCCTAAGGAGAACTATGGGGAAAAACACTGACCCCATAGTTCTCCTTTAAATGCCCCAAAAACACAATAAATACCCATTTTTAAAAGAAAATATAAAGGATGAGGTTACAACGTGTAAATAGATACCCAACACGCCCAGGTTAAAACTATGTTCGTCTGTGAAACAGTGACAAAATTCAGTACCCCAAAAAGTCCATAGACAACGCTTCAAAAGCCCCTACAGGTGATCAGTTTAGAGATACGCATAAATATTGATACTAGAATTATTGCTCTCCCTGTGGCATGCGTGGCTAAACCAAACATGTGTAACGCGATCATAGTTTTTGTACGTAGGCGCACCTGATGTGTGTTTATATGAAGACGCGTGCGCTTGCATGGGCGGGGAGACTTAAAAAAAAATGATATTAAATGAAATGTAAAAATAATTAACATTTTGAAATTGTTCCCCCCCCCCCCAA
>NW_017306471.1:247334-262714 GCF_000935625.1 Nanorana parkeri
GGGGGGGGGGCGCGTGCAGGACAGTTCTGGACACTGCAAAATATTAGGCTCACCCAAATACTCGGGATCATCACCAATGCAAATATCGGTGCATCCCTAGTTATAAAGGTTTCATATACATGGAGACCTGCATCTAGCTCCTTTGTAGAATCCAGACAGTCGGCTCCATCATCTGGTCTGCCCTTCACTTTTTGTCTCTGGGACATAAAGTGAAGGGAAATCACACTAATGACAGAAAGACAGAAAAAACTAAAACGGACAGGGGTGTTATGCCTTCCCCATTCTTTTCAAACGAAATAACTAAAGTTTTGGCTTTACATGCATTTTAAACTCCACCTCCAATCTCCAGCTTAATTTGGTCCTTTATAGGCACACCCATTGTGATCAAGTAGGACACTCTCTGAAATAAAAATAAAAAGAATTACGAAAGTCCTAGCAAAATCAGGGCATTTGGGAGGCTCCATAGATTGCCTATACCAGCATTGTGCTGTCGCTGTCTCCTGCTTGGTCTTATAATGTCCGCATCTTTTCTCTTTTATGTTTCTACAGGGCTTATCTGGATCGCCATATGACATCATGGCAGATTATTTTTCCCCTGGCAGTAATCATTTACCAGATGGCGATGGTCAAACACCCATACTATCGCCCTGGTATGCAAGAAATGCATGTGCAACATATGCTCATGCATACTAAACCACAGTACCCTGAGGAGATTGATCCTGAGCTCAAAGACCTCATACAGAAGGTAAGTAAGCACCAAGTTTTAGATCAGGGAGGAGAAACACAGAGGGGCAGTAAGCATCATGTGAATTTTTGACAGTTTACATATTGCCAGCACCACAAGCGTGGTGTGTAATGACGGGTCCTGTTCTAAAACCAAAGTACCAGAATGGTATGTTGACCGGCATAAACAGGGAGCTTAAAATATGCAGCCGTTAGAGCAAAATTTGGATATTGTCAAATTATTGTTATAACATTGTTGTTGCTTTATGTCTCTTTGTTACAGCACATGGATTTAAACCCAGAGCAGAGAGCCTGGAACGTGTGTACTATCAGAGAGCATCCATTTTTCTCTGAGATTGACTGGACCTATTTAGAGACAGGAGGATTATATGCATTAGAGTATTCAAGAACAAGAAGTATAGAAATGGGAGAAGAGTTCTGGCACATTTTGGGGCGGTAGAGAATGTAAAGAGGCAAGGGAGATAGACTTACATACTTTTCTCTTTGCAGAGTCCAGAGACTCCACTAGACCAGATTATGTCCTCGGTCCATCATTCTGCAATACCCACAGCGTATCAACGGCTTTTTCACAATTGCTCTTATATGAGTGAGAGACTGAGAAACACACCATTATCTCTACCATCAGCTGGTCACAGCTTCATCATGATGTAAAAAAACCTCAGTCACATCACCAAGAGCTGCTGTATTTCCTCATAGCCTGGAAGTGAATGAAAGACCAGCACCTGGTCGTGGATTTCACCTGTTTATCGTCAGGTGAAATCCACGCAATGGTGAAAACCATCTCAGGAGACACCATCAGACTCCTTATTAATTTTGTGCCATCATTCTAGAGCATCAGTATGGATCTAGTCAACAAGATTCAGAAAAAGGAATGGATGGGTTTCTAAAAAGGTAGAAACTATAAATCACAATTTCCTATTTAGTTCCGAGAGTGCTCACCCTTATGATGTCTCACAAGAGTTTCCAATCATCCAGCAATCGCAGTCTCATCTTTCTCCCACCCAATCTGCCGTCCCATCTTTCTCCCACCCAATCCTTCATAGTCCCAGCACTTTTCCCTCAGCTCTGTTTTTCCACACCTTCATGCAGGCTCTGTATCCAGGGCCGGCCTTAGGCCTTTAGGTGCCCTAAGCCCTCGTTCACACCTGAACGTTTTGTAGCGCGTTCTACGCTCGACGAACGCTCTACAAAACGCTCAAAAATATAAATACCATTGTATTCAATGGTCTCGTTCCCACCTTGGCGTATTTCCGCCTGTCACTAACGCGCTACAAAACGGCCCACGCCTGAAAAGGTACAGATACTACTTTGGGCCATTTGTAGCGCGTTTCCATTGGGATACAGCCAAGTAGCCTTCGTAATCGCGGTAAAAAAACGTGCGATATTTGTTTGAGAATGTATTGCGGCCATTGGCCACTGGCGTGTTCTGTGAATGCGTGCCACCATCTGCATGCAAGGCGTCAGGAGACGTCACACGCCGATATAGGCGCCGCCATCTTGGTGTATACCTAGATATACACCAAGATGGCGGCGCCCAACACGTGCAGTGTTATATGATGTCATGAGCCCTGCCTCCAGAACACGCCAGTGGCTGAATCCAAAATAGCAGAAAAATTTGTTATTTTTTATTTTTATTTATTTGTTACTGTTGGAGGGGGGGCTTTGGGAAATATTAGGGGTCCAAACAGACCCCTGACATTTCCCTTTTAAAATAGAAAAGAAATTGGGAGGACACAAAGTCCTCAATTTCTTTTTTCTGCAGCCTCAGCACTCAATGAATGGGAAGCACTCAGTACAGAGGCTTCCCATTCAAATATTTACTATCGGCCGTTTCTGAATGGGGAGGAGCCTCTGTACTGAGTGCTTCTCCCCATTGAGGAAATCTTGAATGAACAGGCTGTGATGTGAATCACAGCCTGTTCATTCATAACTGGGGACACATAGTGCTGTGTGTTCCCAGTTATTTACAAACACTGGAGTGATCAGACGATCGCTCCAGTGTCTGTCCTTCTCACACGGAGGATCGGTAAGTATAATTGATATTTACCAATCCTCCGCTCTGCCTCGCACAGAGCTCCTCGCTCGGCCATCCTGACAGCTGCGGGCGCAGCTTCTCTCCCCCTCACCGCTCGGCCATCCTAACAGCGGGCAGCGTTCCCTCCTGCGCCCCCCCAGCGGAACAGCGCTGAAGTGTGGGGGGGCGGACGAGGGAGCGCTGTCATGCCGATTGGCCAGCGCTGAGGAGGAGAGAAGCCGCCCCGAGGACGAGCTGTGTCGGCCGTATGGCGCCTTTGTTGCCATGGCGCCCTGTGCGACCGCACAGCTCGCACACCACTAAGGCCGGCCCTGTCTGTATCTCCCCTGCACTCCATATGTTTCTGCATCTTGAGACAGAGAAGTGGTGTACTACCAGTCCCTGGTGTGGCTGCATTATGCAGAAACACGTGGGGTGTAGAGAAGAGCTGCTGGTGTGATCGAGCCTTTAAACTCCCAACATCTAATAGTGCTTTTGTTGCACATCAGGAGAAGCCGTTTCACACTTTTACAAATGCAATCAATGCATATTGACAGCTTCTCTGTGACTGGCGCGGATCACATGACCAAGGACACTGCATTATGCAGATACATGCAGGGTACAAAGAGGAGACAGAGCCTATATGATGGGACAAATGAGTTACAACTAGGGATGCACCAATACTAGTATCGGTGTATACCAGCTTAAAATAGATGGGGTTTTTAAGGTGTCTTTTAAAGAATGCAGAGGGACATAGTAGACGGAAATGATAACATAATGGAATGCATGGAGAATATGCATTCTATGTATCTGTACGGGTTCCAGAGAGGTTTAATGCCTTAATATATCTATTGCTGTAATTTTTAAGATGAGTGGATGTTTTTACCTGTATTTCGATTATGGAATAAAAATGTTATAGCAATAAAACCTTACTATAGTGTAATAATATGTTTAGCTATGTCCCTCTGCATTCTTTAAAAGACACCTTAAAAACCCCATCTATTTTTAGCTGGTATATATTGAATCTAAGGGTATTGTGTCCCCGTTCCTGTGGTTATTCCCCCAAATTTTTGAGTATTACTAGTATCGGTACCACTTGCCCAAACGCTCCCGATACCGGAAGACGCCGCCCGGCTTCCCGATTGGCCGGGAAGGCGGCTCCATGCTCCCTCTTCACCAGGGAACATGGAGCTGGCTTCCCGGCCAATCAGTAAGCCGGGCAGTGTGTAATGACTCGCCCCCCAGCTTCCTGATTGGCCAGCTTCCCAACCAATCAGAAAGCTGGGAGGCAAGTCGTTACCCACACCCCCCCGGCTTCTCTCATTGGCCAGAAAGCCGGCTCCATGCTTCCTCGTCACCTGGTGATGAGGGAGCATGGAAACGGCTTCCCGGCTAATCAGAAAACTGGGCGGCGAGTCATTACACGCCACCCGGTTTCCTTAATGGGACTTCTAGTATTGGTATTCGTTATTGGCGAGTACCAGGAAAAAAAATATCGGTACTCGATACCGAAAAACCGGTGCATCCCTAGTTACAACATCCCGACACAGCCAATGAAGAGGTCAGCCCTGGAGAGGGAGTTTTTATTTTCAAGTAAATGTTACTACGCATTGTTACAATGCATCAGCTCAGCTCCCTTCACAGGGCAAACCAGCGGCTGCAGTATAATGTGGCTGCTGGTGTGATTGAGCCTTTAGATTCCAAACCTTCTACTATCTGAATCTAATAAATAGTGCTTTTATGGCACACCAGGAGAAGCTGTTGGACTCTTTCATAAATGAAATGTAATGACAGCTTCTCTGTCACTGGCTCTAAACACATGACTAAGGATGTTGCATTATGCAGAATAACGGAAAGGGACACTTCTAGAAAGCACTATCCACTCTCGTGAGACATCTGTCAGGACTAAAAAGGAAATTGTAGTTATCATTTGCAGCTTTTAAAACACATCCATTCCTGTTTCTGAATCTAATTAGCTATAACTCGATCCCTGCTAATGCTCTGAAAGGAGAAAATGAATCTCAGGTCATACATATGAATGTATGACTTGCCACTCCCGTTTAGATTGTAAGCCCTCACGGGCAGGGCCCTCCTTACCATCTTGTCTTGAATTGTATTGTGATTGTAATGTCTTCCCTATATTGTAAAGCGCTGCGCAAACCTTTGGCGCTATATATATAAATCCTGTATAATAATAATATTAATAATAAATACTTTGAGACATGGTTCGAGATATAGCCGGGGGCAGAGTTGTAGATGGCTAAGTGGTTGTTAATATTTTTTATTTTATCCTTTGGGCTATTGGAAGCCAGTGGAGGGATTGGCAGCGGAGGGTTGCAGACACTGAGTGGTCGGTGAGGTGAATGTAAGAAAATATTAATGCAGACCACCACAAGTGCATTCACATCTCTTCAGCTCTCTTCCAGAACATCCTGGAAGCCTCTAAACCTTGGCCCTGCCCTCTTTAACCTTGATTGGCAAGCAAAGCAACCTACCAAATTGATGAACCAATCGGTAAACAAGGAAGGCATGAGAGGGCGGGGCCATATGCCAACTTCCTATTGAAGTCACTATATGTATATATTTTTTTCATATTAAATGTATTGAGGGTTTTCAAAATATAACAAATGACAAAAATACAGTACAGTGTACAGACATATAGACATTCACATTACATACAATACTAGAGGTATAAGGGGGGGGGGGAGGGG
Organism: Nanorana parkeri; assembly: GCF_000935625.1. NCBI lineage: Eukaryota > Metazoa > Chordata > Amphibia > Anura > Dicroglossidae > Nanorana > Nanorana parkeri. The sequence goes on from NW_017306471.1 coordinate 252,804, forward strand.
GACAAAGGAGTCCCCTGCTCGGGGTATTTTGAAGTAATTGGAGCTCAGCACGTTCATTCATGTGGCAAAACATTGTATGACAATACATTATCGGGACCCCACAAGGGAACCTGTTAGTCAATTCACAGGAGGCATGGGACAGCAACCGGTCATGCAAAAACAACAGGAAGAAGAGGAAAAATAAAATTAAACAAATTAAATTTTATGTAATTGTGTGAGTAAGGTAGATACCTAGGGAGCGCATGCATTCATGTCTCCAGAAAAAGGGAAAGTGAGGACGTAAACTACGGCAGTCCGCCCCCCTCACCGTTATGTTTAAGATCTCCGATTTGCTCATATTGATCTTGAAATTGGATAATTCCCCATATGTACGCAATTCAGACAGTATATGCAGGAGTGAGATCCTAGGATCACGAACATAAAAAAAAGAGGATGTCATCCGCATATGCCGTAAGTCTACCTGGCTTATTACCCTGAACATAGAATTTCTTATTCATTGCAGCAAAAGCTCGTTTAGTGTCCGATTCCAGCAGCTCTTTAAGTTGTTCCCTTTTGAGGGTGAGTGTTTGAAACGTAGAGCCATCAGAGGTAGTTTTATGAGATAATTCCAAAGAGTGTATAATCAGAAAGCAACAGTTGTAGCTGCGCAACACGGTCCCTCTTTTTCTTGGAGCCTATGGCTATCAGTGTACCCCGGATCACTGATTTGTGGGCTTCCCTGAGGACAGCTGGTGAGACTTGGCCCTGGGCATTTCCCGAAAGAATCTATATTGGCAGCTACCGTTGCAACGACTATTGGGTCATGAAAAAGAGATTAGTTAAGCTGCCAATTGTAGCTTCTGGAGGGGGCATTAGCTAAGGTAAGTAATACAGACACTGGAGCATGGTCCGATAAAATGAGAGGGAGGATAGTCGCGGCTTGTACCGCTTCCAGGAAGAAGTGGTCCAGGAAGAACATGTCTAGCCTCGAGTAGGAGTTATGGACAGGGGAGTAGTCCTTTTGTTTCGGATGAAGTACCCTCCATACATCCACTAATTGGAGATCATGTAGCACCCTGCGCACAGTATTAAGGTGCGATTTAGGGTTGCGGGTGTGGCTTAGGAGGTGATTGTTGCCATTGTGAGGTAGGTAGCGGGGTCCATCCAGGGGTAGGGTTGGCCCAGCCGGGCAGATCAGGCTGCGGAATGCCCAGTTTATCACAGAAATCCTTGAGGTCTTTCCGGGAAGCGAAGGGCAGCAGAGCGTCCCTCTCGGGAGCCTATCAGGCAGGCAGGGAACCCTCCGCGGTATGTGATATCCCGGTCTCGCATCAATTGAAGCAGGAGTTTCAGAGCCCGGCTCCGGGACAGGGTTTCGACCGCCATATCAGGAAAAATATGTAAGCTGGCCCCATCAAAGTCCACCTCTGCAAGACCTCTCAGGCGCTCTGTCACCAGGGCTTTATCGGTATAGTAATGAAAGCGAACAATTACATCTCTGGGTTGCTCAACTGCTCCCGATTTAGGGCGAAGGGCTCTGTGCGCCCGATCAAACGGCATGGGCGAGGTGGGTGGGCGTCCCAGGATGCCGTTGAAGATGCCGCGGAGTGCATCTCCCAGATCGCCATCGCGTGTGGCGTCAGGTAGGCCTCGCACCCGCAGATTATCGCGGCGGTTCCGATTTTCTTGGTCCTCCAGCTTGTAGAGCGTAGAGCGCATGACCAGATGCGCGGTTGTACTGCAGGTCTGCAATTCTTGGCTAGGTCTGACTTACTGGGCAGGGTCTTAGCCAGGGTCGCCACCGACATCTCCGATCCCTGGTCCCAGTCTTGGGAGGCGGAGGAGAAGGCTGGAGACAAAGATCGATCCGGAGGCTGTGCTCCGGTCGGCGGCAGGTCCGAACCCGAGTCGCGCCCTCTGGAGGGGCGTCTCGCCATGCGATCAGGACGTTTGAGACCACAAGCGCTTGATGGTGCCGCGACTGGATTGTTTGCCCGAGTTTTTCTGGCGCGGGGCCTGCCCATAGTCGTCTGGGGTAGAAGGTGAGGGTTTTCAGCTGCAGTTGGGGTCGAAAAAGTGGTATAGAAGCAGGATTACACGGGGTGGGAGACGGAGCTCAGCTCAGACACGTCCGCTCTGCGCCATGCGCAAACCACGCCCCCCACTATTTGTATATTACAGGGAGGTTCCTGGTACACCCCGGAAAAGAACGTTGTGCAGGCTGCTATATGGAAGCAAGGTCAAATTGCTTATTTAACTTGGGGGTGCAGAGAAGGAGAGGCGTGGGAAAAATGCTAACCTCATCAAATAGTTTTAGAATATATATTCAAAAATATGGAAGAGACTGATTTTCCTCACTGGAATTGTGGTAAATTACGAAAGACATTTTCCACATTACCTGCAAAGACTTTCTATGGTTGAGACCCTTCCAGATCGTCAACCTATTCTCCTAAGAATAGGGCCTTCTATGCCAATAACATGGCATTGCTTAAAGAACGGTTACATCAGAACATGCAAAATTATTGCTAACTAGTCAGTTTCACAAGTAGACTTTGAAGTTCCTGCAAGGATGGAGGCGTCTGACACAGGGACAGCCTACATACATACCAACACTCCCTGATCTATAAATGACTACACTGGGCAAACATTCACTGTAAAGGAGAACTATGAGGTAACCTTTTTTGCTCATAGTCATCATCAGTCACCGGAGGACACATGCGGTGTCTTCCGATGACCCAAAACTCAGTATATATTGTGGGTGATATGCTGAGTCAGTGACAGCCAGCAGCTGAGGAGGTGGGGCCAGACGTCGGCAGCGGAGGAGGTGGGGCCTGCCAGCGACTCTGGAGGAGGAGAAGGGGCCCAGCGGTGGAGGAGGCTGACGGCGGATCGGGGGTGTCAGGTAAGAGGTGTGCAAGGGTGTGGCCAGCCCACCTGAGACCCTGCAGAGCCCACCATAGTCTATGGTGGGCTCTGTAGGGTCACTCTCAGGTGGGCCGTTTGGGATCTCAGGGGGGGCTCTGCAAGGGATGCAACTAGAAATCACAGGGCCCCATACAAAATTTTGCTATGGGTGAAATGGAAGAAACCAGGGAAAGATGCAGGGGACCCAGAAAATTGACACTCCTGGAAGTGTCGGTTTCAGTGCGGACTTCAGCAGAAGATTTCTTAACATCAAAAAGGTGCTCCGCAGCATCTTCTTTTCCAGCTTTATTTTATAATCTTTGCTATAACAGCAGGGTCCCTTTAAGTGCTCAGCATTAGGAATTTCTACATTTAAAGGATGCTGATGCAATTAGGTAAGAAAAAAAAAAAAAGGATGAATCTAAAATAAAACCTGTTGTTCACATTCGTGAGATTAGTGTTCACAAATACAATTCATATAGTTGTCACGATGTGGTCTCCATGGAAACAATTCTGAATATGTGATCTTACTAAATATTTTGTTATGTACTGATGTGTCCTGTATATATAGAAGTTTTTTTTATTGTCTATAAAACCTTGCCTTGTCTGTTGTGAGGCGCTAGAAACCATCCCTCTTTGTCCTTAAATGAACCGCTTTAGGAAACCCTGTCATCTTCTCCTTCCAAAAAAAGCTAGTTGCTGGGCCATCATGGTGATTCAGTGGCTTCATTACCTTCTTAATCACTCAGCCAGAATAAGTATGCATATTAAGGTCCCCACACACCTTACGATAATCGTGGGAAATCCCGCGATCGTACGATTATCGTAAGGTGTGTGGAAGCTGTGCGTCCTCTACTACTGTAAGGTCGCACGACTTTAAACTTACGAACATGTTTCAAAACCCGCCAAGCATCGTACGATGTTCGGCAGGTGTGTGTAGCATGTTCGTGAGATAAAAGCCGGACAGACCGGTGTGCGCAAGCGCACACTGCCCGTTCGGCATTGCGGTCATCGGAAGCCCGCCCCTCAGGGGGGCGCGGCTTGCGATCATCGCAAGTACGATCTGCCTGTCCAAGATAGGCAGATCGTACGTTTTTGAAGTACAAAAGTCTTGCGATGGTTGTAAGGTGTGTGTGTAAAGAATGTAAACTTAGACACCCCCAAAATAATATTCTAATAACATGTTAAGGTTCTCTTAGTGAGGACACATTGACACTCTAAGCTAAAATCCTGTTTTTACAGAAAGGACACAGTGACACTCCAAGCTAAAATCCTGTTTGTAGAGAGAGGACACATTTACCAGAGCACCTGCTGCACTGTAAGTGGAAAGGGAAACTTAGTTACTTGTTTCTGAGGGAACTGCTTGTCAGTTACACACTTGTTACCTCAGTGATGAGTGTCCTCCACTCTATTGCAGGTAAGGGAGATGATTCTTATAAGCATAACTGGGAATATAATAGATTAAACTGGTCTAGCTAATGTTCCAGTGACAAGTGAAAGTAGTCAGTGACAATATTGCAGTTCATATTAAAGCACCCTAATTTCACCCAACCCCGATCGCACTGTGGAGTTTATTCGTCAGAAGTGCAACATGTGCCCAGCCTTAGAAGTTCTCAGGGCCCTCCTTACTGTTTTTCCCTGACTGAGGTGGCCAGGAGAAGAAGAGGGCTGAGTGGGACAAAAAGTATTGAAGCCAGAAACAGCTCGGCAATATTTAAAAAGTATTTAAAAAAAATAAATCTGAATAACGGATTTGGATCCAAAATCCGAAAAAAAAAATTACAAATTTGAATCGAACTGAAAAGAAACATTTTTTTTTTGCAGTTTTTGCGGGGTTACACGTCTAATAATTGTGAATCCAAGCTGATTGTTTTAATGCCCTTCGAGGGCTTGTTCACACCTTATCTGGACCAGATCTGGATGCGTTTCTGCACACGGTGCCATGCATTTTTTATGCATTCCAGACCAGGGGAAAAAAATTGTGAATGCATTTTATTTTTCCTACACCGGAATAGGCTGCACTGGTGTGAACAGCACCTTAAAGCAGAATTCCAGGTAAAATCTTTTATTAACCCTTGCAGTGGGGCTATCACTGCACAGCAAAGGTTAAGGGTTTGTTTTGGTCTAGGTAGTTAAATAAAGTTCTACTCACCTGATCCTCAGGGCTGGCTTGCACATAGACCATTCCTTTCCGCCTCGCTCCTGCCGAGTCCCCCAAGTCATCACATTCTATACACAGTGCATAGCAGATGTAGTAAAATCAAAGCGCTATGAACGGATCCTGGTAAATGAGTGTTGTATGTATAAAATTACTAGGGGTGCTGCCCCACTTCAGCTGGGGGAAACTGTAAGAACGTTCTGAGGAGGGGGGCGTGACCCCTGAAACGCGTCAACGACGCCACACTGCTGTGGCATACAGACAGATTGCAGTCCTGAAGCTGCCGTTTCTGTGAAATCATCCATACGAGCTGTTTTTTGACCCACCATTGTGAGTACCATTGCAATTTTACCTTTGTGTCTTTTAAAAATAAAAATAATCTGCACTAGGTTGGGCGCCCTTCTGTTCTTTTTGTATTACAGTGCATAGCAGATTAGCACGCCGAGGGACATGCCATCACTGCAACACAACAGCAGACAGGCAGGAGTGAGCGCCGTCACAGCCGGACAGCTCGGAGGATCGGGTGAGTATAACTTTATTTTCCTCCTTAGACAAAAACGAGCATTTTACCCTTGAGATGCAGGGGTAGTCCCACTGCAAGGGTTAATAAAAATCTTACCCAGAGTTCTTCTTTTAGGGTCTAGTCACCCTTGTCCATTTCCCTGCAGTTAAACACATGACTTTTACTAGATAAAAATGTAGTTCCAATATAAATCCTATTTTTTTCCCATGAGACTGGTTCACATCTTTGCCTACTCACACCTACACGTGTGGCTTACCATGTGCATTGCAACATGCGTGCATAGATGTGAATGAGTCATAGCTGTGATGAGGATAGGCGTGCGGCTGCAGTGCAGCATATTGACCAGCAGGTGGCAGAGTCACAACACTATTTTGAAATGGTCTTACTTTTTTTTTTCCCCACTGAAAAAGTTTGAGGACTTCAGAGTGCTGACTACATTTTCTAATATTACAGACATTTCTGAGGATGGTTGCAAGGGAATTAGGGTTAAAGGGGTTCTAAACCCTCCGGGTTTTTTTGCTTATATCTACTGCTAGCCTGCAGTAGATATAGGCAAGAAGTGTAAAAAAAAAACAAAAAAAAACGCTTAAAATCATTTTAAACTTACCTCGTTATCGCTGCTCGCTCCGCGCCGAGAATCAGGAACTGCTCGTACGGCCGCAAAGGATCTTGGGGCGGGCGCATGCGCAGTTCCGATTCTCGGCCGGGAGACGAGCAGAGAAGCAAGGTAAGTCTATGGACGCGTGCACCCGCCTGCAGACACCGCTGGATCGGAGAGACGTCACACCGCTGGAGGGACACATGAAAACATGGGGAAAGAAGAGGAAGATTGGAAAAAGAGACATCATTTAAGGTAAGTGCTAACATTTACATGGGGGGGGAGGGAAACATTTTTTTGCCTATAATATCACTTTAAAGCAGTCACACAGTAGACTTATAGCTTGTATCCTATTCTTTTGTGAGGTACTGTACCTGTAACCTGCCTATTCTACAGCAGAGGACATAAGTGGGAACATCTAATGTGCTGGTGTGATTGCTGTGCTACTGTTGATCCCTTAATGGAGCTGAATTTGAAGACAAACGTCTTAATCTTGGTCTGTTTTGGGGTTTCCACTTTATTTTGCCTGTTTTTCCTGGACCACAAAATCCCTCTTTCCTTTAAAAAGGAGAATTCGACCTTTTGCAAAGAAAAATAAAATGCATCCTGCTTCATAAAATAAAAAAATGTGCATTGGTAATGTTTTCTTTTTTGCATTGGAGCCAGTATAGCACTGTGATCAGTAGATCGTGGGTCAATGCTCCGGCTCATGCAGACTGTTCCTCCCGTCCAGGTCCATATGCAGCAATATGGGTTCGAAGGATGGGTCAATGGACTACAAGTGCAGTGATGTCACTGCACTTGTATTCCAATGAGAACTACAAGTCCCCCTGCCGCATTGGTGATGGAACTTGTAGTACCTCCATTCACAGATCCTTTGACGGGATGTGGCTGCGTGGGTGGAGCTCCGTCAATTTCGAACAGCAGCAGTCTGCGGGGAGAAGAACCTGTCGATTCAGGTAATTGTGTGTGGGTGGGGGTGGGGGTGTGGGTGGGGGGGGAACCATGTGATCATGCTTTATGTTACACCCGAAATATGGGTGTAACATGAAACATGGTGAGAAATACAAACTTTTAAATTGCTTTAAATTATTCATATTTTTCGCTACCAAATGTTTTTCCCAAAATGACATCAAGACCGGAAGCATAGAGGTACAGTAATTGCCTTCAAAGTCTAACCCCATCCCAGGTACTTCACCAAAGTTCTCTCCTAGCGTATATATTGAACACCTCAGACTAGTTTTAGGGTTAGTTCACACCAGAAACTGCAACACAACTGCGTGCCTCTGCGCAGTTGCATTGCAATCCGTTTTGAAGCATTTGTGATGCGTTTTTTCCCCCTGCATGATGCCACATCAATTCTGTGGGTTGTTTTTTTTTAATGCGTTCCGTTTCAATGTGTTTGCACTGCATTTTGATGCATTTCGTGCAGTTAGATGAAGGTAAAAAATAGGACAAGCGGTATTTTGTCTGACTGCATCTAAACGGACTGCAATGGTGTGAATTAAGCACAAGAAAGCACATAGGAAAGCATTGGGATGTATTTTGACTGCAGCAGTCAAAATAAACAGACTGCATCACAACTGCATACGGTATGAACTGGCCCTTAGAATTAATATATACAGAAGTATCAGCCTGGAAATCTACTGGTTTCAAAAAGGCAAGAAAAACGATTACTGGAGACATCAAGATATGTAACCACTTGCTGTCCGGAGCAATTTCTTACTATTTGCACGCACACATGAGAAAATCTGAATTTGTGGCTGGAAAACAACTTCAAACCCCCAAACAATTATATATTTTCTTAAAGGAGAACTATGAGGTGAGTGCTTTTCACTCACCTCATAGTTCTAGCCGACCTGTGACAATTAGACTGTCACAGGTCGGCTCAGTAGATCGGGAGGTGAGCGAACACATGCCGGCGTTCGCTCACCTCTCGATCCTGTCACGGCTCTCTGCCGTGACAGGGGAGGGGCTGGATTCCCCCCTCCCCGCTTAAATCCGCGTGCATTGACTGGCTGATCGGACGGGGGAGGGGGTGGCGGGTACAGCTGGCTCTGCCTTTAGATAGGCAGAGCCAGCTGTCAGTCATGCAGCTGGGCGGATCCCGGCATAATTGTCGGGATCCGCTTCAGCTGCGGCGTCTTAGTATGCCGCGAGCTGCTGCTTGCCAATATTTAAAAGCTTTTTCCGCTCATTAGTTTAATGTTAACAGTGATTAATGGCTGTAGAATGATTGCTCTCACTTCAACATTCGCGGCGATATGTAACATGTGTAGCGCAATTTGTGCACGTGGGCACACCGACGCGTGTTTGCCTATGTATGTGCCTGCATGTAGGGGGCCTTCTGGAAATTATTTTTTGCATTTTGTTTTATACGTTACTTTAATTTTTTTAAACATTTTTTTTTGCTTTTTTTTTTACACTTACTTTATTGCTATCACATAGGGGGCTAACAATCCCCCTATGTAAGAGCAAAATAGGGTGTGACAGGTCCTCTTTATGGAGACATCAGGGGTCTTTCAGACCCCTAATGTCACCTAGGGACCCCAAAGAAGCTGAGGAAGCAGAGATCTTCACCACCAGAAGTTCTATCCCACTTCTCATAACCATATTGATTTAGAAGTTTGTAAACGTACTTATTGAAGATGTCCATAGGATATACTTCCTCCATTCACTTACACAATTTCACTCAGCCCTGTGAATATGCACTTCATTGTGTCACAACTCACAGAGCCTGCCGTCTAAACTACAGCTCTAACTCTTTCCCCTCTCTCATAATAAAAACAGAAAATGCCCACTAGGTAACATTATCGTTGCTTGCTGGAAGCAATGCATGATGGGATATGTATTGAGAAATGGAGATTGCATCACATCAAGCAGCAGGGAAAGAGATGAAAAGCACACCGGGAATCCAGGAAGTTGGTGAAAGTGATGGGCAGACAGAAAGCAGTACTCACTACATAAAAGGTTTTTTCTCCAAGTAAGCTTTGATTGTATTAACCACCTCCGGGCCGGCCGTAGTAAAAAAAACGGCCGGCCCGAGCTCTCTAGATCTGAGCGGGCGTCTTTAGACGTCCGCTCAGACACGCCCCCCCGCGCGTGCCGCTCGGCGCGCGCGAGCGGGAAATGGCCTAAATTTAAAAAACAGGCAGCGATGCCTTTCACCATACAAGCGATCCACCGGCTGTAGAGCCGGCGGATCGCGTGTATGGGGTGCCGATCGGTCCCGTCCCAACTCTAGTTACCTACACAAGTGGCTACAAGATTAGGCTTAAAGCTAAACTCCAGGCAGAATTAAAAGACACAAATGAATGTAGATGGCCATTCACTAATACATCATTAAATGAACGATTTATTTTTAAAGCAACCAGTTGAAGTCCTCGATTTTGACTTCTTATCAGCCTCTTGCAATTCCCTGTACAGCAGAGCTCAGACTAGGAGAGGGAGAAGCAGCACAGAAAGGCGATCAAATGTGTTGTAAAGCTCCTATGCCAACAAGGAACATGCTGACAGGGGGGAGAGAGTTGTGTGACAAAGAGACGAGCTCATAAGTGTGCTGCTTCTCCTCATTGTACAGCCACAGGGTGGGGGAGGGACAAGAACTGTAATGTTACTTAACTGCTGAAGACAAAAATCAGGTCCTCCCACTCTGCAAGACTGAACTGTGTAAATCTCTGATCAGGATGGACGAAAATACAAATCCTTTGGCATGCAAAACAGAAATTATATATATATATATATATATA